>NC_142353.1:19067647-19220294 GCF_059441175.1 Urocampus carinirostris | reverse complement strand
AATGAGTGTGACATTCTGAACGATGTCCATCAAGTCGATTGGCTGGAATTGAGCTATACAAGGCGAGCGGTTCATTTATTATAATCATTGTACTTTGGTGAATAAACTTTGTTAAGTTACAGTGCATTGACTACCGCACCATCATCATAAATTCCCCTCTGCTCCTGTTTTCTTGGCACTATTGGAACTTCTGGGCACTATAAGAGGGAAATGGTGCAGTATAGTAGCCTAAAACAACCTATTTTTCATCACAATAGGCCACTTAGTCAAAGTACATTCAATGTACTTTCTTGTGTTGTTTGCATTTTAGATCTCTCATCAGTTTTGTTTATTCTGAATCCCTTTCTTGTCCAACGGGACTTGTTTCTATTTTTTTCATTTTAGATAATGTCAGAGGTTGGTGAAAACCTGCACAGGAATTAAAATAAATCCCCAAAGCTCTGCTGTGATTCACTTCAAAAGCTGTCTGAAAAATACGGTGAATATGTATATATATATATATATATATATATATATATATATATATATATATATATATATATATATATATATATATATATATATATATATATATATATATATATATATTTATCCATAAAATTTTGTTTTCAAACATTATGTTTAATCATCAATTAATGAACTAATTTGAGTCCAAACACCCGTGGATCCGCTCAAAATTCTTGAAATCTGCACTCATTACATCGCTCAAGAAACAGTGTTCCAAGCTTTGTTTTTGATTTTAGTTCATTTTATGAAAGGTGCACAAGAATAAGAATAATAAATACACTGTACCCTAAATAGCTGCCATTAAGACCCAACACCACTTTCCCAAGCACCTAGGAGAGGGCGGATTGATTCAAATATCTGTATTATGGATAAGAGGCAAGTACTCTGATCGGATCGATACTTTTGTCCCGGGATCGATACTTCACCCCTCTATCAATGTCCTCAAAGTGCTCCTTCTATATATACCCGGGGCCGTCCTCTCTCTCTCCTTACACCCTTGGACTGTCTCTAAGTTTATGTCGGAGGGTGTGACTGGCAGGCAGACTTCTAGCTCCTCTCCCCACCTGGCTTGCTGCTGCATCTTCCCTACCAGGCATAAGAAAGAGCCAATTATAGGTGTGCACCCTAATCACGGGATAAATATGTCACAGACGAACGGGAGAGAAAGAGCGTACATTCAATTTCAACAACACAAAAGGACAATTCAAGTTGTCATTGGAGTTGTAAAGTGGCCCACGTTGCAAATTTACATCAACACTTGCAATAAGTTAATCATATAGAGAGTATCAAGCTGCAACAAAAATATCAACATTGTACTATTCCTGAACAAAAATTCCATTAATCCATTGTCACTATTGCAACGAAAACAAAAGGGCTGGCTCTCTAAACTTTTGGTTTGACTCTCTTGATTGGCTCTGTAATATTTGTTGTAATGGAGGTATTTTGTCATACTGGTAGAGGCTTTTAGATATTGTGCAATGAAAGGTATGCTTGAGATGTTGACATTGATATATTTGTATTTTCACTGCCACTTTTTTATTTGACTCCGCTTTTGTTGTAAAGCAGTTTTAATAGAAATATTTGGATTTATCTTTTTATGCTGTTAAAATTTGATTTATAGTACTTAAATGAAAAAAGAGTACCTAAAAACGTGCTGTGTTTATAGTAGAGTGGTCAAAGGGGATCAATTATTAAAAAATCTTGTCATTTCTAAGCAAAAGGTTTCTGTATTGGATCGGTATTGAGAAATACAACCATGTTGGGTTTGGGCAGGTTCGGGTTTATATAACCACGACTCGTGTCCGGTCGGGCTGATTTTTTTAGGCCCAATTTTACCTCCAATGTGCATTTAAAATAATAAGATATAGGGACTATGCAATAAAGCTCGCCATTATATATATTTATATAATTTGAAATGCACTCTTACTTTATCAGTTAACAATCCACAATTAATATTGGACTACATGACAAATACGAATTTTAAAGCACCATGCATCCTCATTTGAAAGGAATCAGCATCTTGGTGGGTATATATGCAAAACTTGCATCAAAGCGTGCTAGTGATGGCACACATGGCACATACCAATCCTAATGTTAATCACGGCATGAACACACGCCCTCTGTATTTAAAGAGGCTGTCTGCCATCGACCTTAGTGATGTCCCTTTGAGTGATGAGCCTGCTCGTTTAGCCTGCAACACAGCATCTCTCCATGAAGAACTCAGATGAACTCTGCGGATGCACATTTTAGTGACTTTTAGCAATGGCCTACTGCAGCAGTGAGGACGGTGAAAGTCGGTCTCTGCAGCCTTCGCTCTGTCAAAGATAGTGTTGTTCCACAGCAGCGTGCGGCGGGCCCCGGGCAAACTTGATCAAAAGACAGATGGTTCATGCTGCCCCTTCTTTGGAAGAACACAGGAGGGCACAGTAAATGTATACAGCCTCAGCCACTGTTTCATTTTGATCTCAAACGACCGCAATTCTGTCTGAAATGGTGCAATGCTCAATGACGCCGGGAGAATTCACATCTAAAACCCATCCAGCCGGTTGGATGGGGATTCCCAGCTTTGAATTTGATCGTTTATTTCAAGTCAAACGTGCCTGATTCCCAGAGAAACTGCTTGAGGAATACAAAACACATAATATGATACCCAACACCAGGGGTGGGGAACATATGGCTCGCGAGCCAGATACAGCTGAATTCATAAGTACATCTCGCTCCGATATGAAATAAGGGCCATGATAATCTTCTTTGTGAATTCTCAATTTCAGTGTATGCAAAACTGAAGCAGTACTGAAACCAACTTGTTTGGTCCAAAATGTATAAGGACAAGTTTAAACTACAGCAGACAGACACCGTTTTCACGATATGTGTATAAGGACTTGACTTGACTATTTGAAAGTTAGTTAAACCATGTATGTTCACAGACACTTTCTGATGAAAACCCACAGAACAAACTTTAAACACAAGAAAATGCTAGCCAATCATCCACAGCAATGTGATTGGGTGAACGGATCTTTGCTTGCTAAGTTCACTTAATATATCAGTATGCTTTGACATTTTTACAAAATGGCATTCTTCAAACCCTGTTTTGATATGAATATTTATGACAAAAATAAATGTAACCGCGGAAGATCAGGGTAGGTGGATCAATTCAAATACCAATAGGATCGGTACGGAGCCAGTACTCAAATCAAATCAAAAACGTTGTTTTGGGATCGATACTGTGTTCATGTCACAACTATCGCTATGATAATGTTAGTGAGTCGAATGGTTATGCATACATTTCAACTTTTAAATTTGAATTGTAAGAACACTTTATTTTGACGTCTTTCAAAGTATTGTGCAATGGAAGGTATTCTAATTGTTTTGTTACTATTGTTATAAGGTACATGTTTTTTTGTTATAATTGTGTTTGTTTATTTTTGTTTGACTTTATTGACCTTTTGTTGTAGAAGTGTTTTACTCTTATACTGTGAATGGTTTGTTTACGAAATTGTTGACACTATTTCCACTTTGACTTTGAGTTGTCATTTTGACTTTGTTATATTTGTATTTACGTTACAATGAAAATGTTTAGTGTCTACAATCTTTCTGCTGTTTCAAGTGTGGATGATTGCGTTATTTAATGATCATGATATTTCTGAGCAAAAAGTATTGGTATTGGATAGGTATGGATCAATACTACCCAGTATTTACTTGGACCGGATAATTACATTTTAAGTGGTATATTTGTTTGTATGTGAAACAGGGTCTGGTATTATTAGCATGTCATCGATGGCATCAAAGCATCATACGTCATTCGGTGTGCTGAAAAATTAGCTTTCGTCTGGAGAGTGGGTATGGTGGCTTTGTTGAATAGTCTTTTTATCTATAATGTGACATTGTGTTCCCATGAAGAACAGTGTCAATCACAGATAAAATGGCCAAAGTTAAATGAATTCCAGCTTTACCTTTGATGAAAATCAACAAAGCCTGAACTTTTTTCCTACAATTTAGTGATGATGAGCATATATAAGATGCCTTAGGTATTAGGATGTACGTTGTAAGGTTTTAACATTTATTAGACTGAATTTATAAAATAGTATACAACTTCAACGTTAAACATTTTCTTCAATCGGTGAATATTTTTTCTACATTTGTATTACTCTGTGTCATGATTACCCAAGTGGAGCCACCTGGGGTAATCATGTGGCGCGCTGGAATGTGCTTCCTGATTGGTTAATGCTCCCTTTTTAAACGCATTACGCGGAGAACTCTTGGTCGGAGGATTACTTTTTACCCCGTTTGACTCGCCTGATTTTCCTGTGTATTTTTGACTTGTTTACCTGATTCTGCCTGCCTCCGATCCGACCTGCTTCCGTTCCACGCTACGATCTTCTCTCCAGTCCCGGTAAACTCGACCTGCTTCCGTTCAGGTGATTGGCTACGTGTCCCGAAGTTGTCTTCACGGCGTTGCTGCTGACGTTCGACGGTCATCGCGTCTCCCGCTAACCCTGTACGCTTCCCCAAATAAAAGAATTGTAACGAACGCTCTGGGGTCCCCTGCTCTGTTCTGGTCCTTCCTGACACTCTGTTTTTTTTCTCTCATATTAAATGTAATTACAGAGTCAGCCACTAGTTCCTGACACTTCCTTAACGGTAAATTAGACAGAGGAGAAGTGAAAACAGGAAATCGGCCTTTGAAATACGTACTTCTTGTTTTGTTTGAAATGTAATTATTCTTGATAAAAGATATTATTTTCTTTTGGATGAGTAGCTTTTGTGTAATGAAACCAGAGAGGTGTTTGTGTTTTGAAAACATGTTTTCTTACCTTATTTCATTCTATTTTTTATCGAACATTCTTATTCCTATTTATGCGTGCACTTTTGGTGGAGCTCAAATTCCGTTCTACTTGTATAGTGACAGCAAGCCATTCAATTCAAAGTTAACAACATTCCTATAGTATACGACACTCTTGTTCTAGAGGAGTCAAGTTCACGTTTATTGGTATAATTATAAAGAGTCTGATTACACTAGTTGGAAGGATGGTCATCAAATGAATCCCAATGATGGAGTGGTTATGAAACTATTCCAGTCTCATTCTGTCTCAATTTAGCTGGCCCTCTAAACCCCTTAAGCTACTTAAGAAAAGACTGTTGGTCAACTATAACCAAGTCGATTGAGACCAACATTATTTCCAGCAGGGCAACATTTTAATTCAACTAGGACATGAAAACACGGTGAAATAGTCAATGACATTGATTACTTTCTTGAGAAATTGTGGTTTCAGTCTCCACGCTGACTATGTCTCTTTTAAGCTTCCGATCGTTAGCCGAATCTACGTTTTAAAGCCTGTGCACATTTTGAAACATCAATTATTTACTAAAAGACTGTAAACAATGTTTTTTTCTCTCATATCAAAGTCAGTAAGAATAATCCAAACTGCATCCCTTCCTATCTTGGAAAAACGGCTAAAATAGTGTGCCACTGGGTAAAGTTTGCGGGCCCTTAACTGTAAATTGGTTTTTACATGCTCGGAATTAAGATTAAGTTAACAAGAAGTGAAATTTTTTTAAAAATGTCTGGAGATAAATTAAAACATTTTTTTTTTCTAATCAGATGGCAAAGCGTTTTTCTATATTATTTTAAGTATTTGAAGTGGTCTTTGAACCCACCACGGCACCAGCGCAGAACAGGACTTTTTGCAAATTCTCTCTGCTAAAATTAATTGAAATTAAAATAAATGTATTCTAAAAACAGAATAGGGCAGCACGGCAGCGCAGTGGTTAGCGAGTGTGCGGCACAGTTCTGAGGTCCTGAGATTGAACATCCTATGTGGAGTTTGCATGTTCTCCCCGTGCTTGTGTGGGTTTCCTTCGGGCACTCAGGTTTCCTCCCACATTCCAAAAACATGCATGTTAGGTGAATTGGTTGGTCCAAATTGTCCCTAGGTGTGAATGAGCGAGTGAGTTGTCTGTCCCTGTGTGCACTGCAACTGGCTGACAACCAGTTCAGGGTGTTCCCTGCCCGAAAACAGCTGGGATGGGCTCCAGCAACGTCGCAACCCTACTGATGATAAGCGGCGCAGATAATGGATGGATGGATGGTATTCTATATATTTTTTACATTTTAGTTTGAAAGCTCCTAAAATAGAAAAACATATCAAACACTACTTTAACTGCTTCAATCTCCCACTTGAAGTGTCAATTTGAAATAAGTTCTGTATCCAGGTACCTTAGAAACATGTTTTAAAGCTAGAGTTTTGAGAAAATGAATCTGTGTGTACAATTGCAAGATACAGGACATGCAGTAAAACACATTTAGAAGAACGCAAAAGTCAATTTTGAGCTCAAAATCGAATTTTGAGTACACAACAACCTTTTATGTCCTGAGTGCAAATAATTTATATGAATCAATATCCCAAAAATATAATCATTACACACAGTAAAATGTTGTGAAAGTGTGACTGTTTTGAAATATTTAAAAATCCAACCTGTCCTCGTTTAACACCTTTCCAGTACGACTCCTGTATAACACAGATACTGTCATGTCAGAAAAATCAAACGCAAAAACGGATTAGGGCAGCCACAAAAGGTGACTGGCATCCTCTGAGAGGGGTGCATCTCGCACACACTGAAAATTGCATTCCCATTAAGTGCTTGGGGTCTCTGCAGAGCCGTGATAAAGTATGAATGGATTAGTTGCCCCACAAGGAACCAAATAGATGGCGTAATGCCTGTTGAGGAGTTTACACCCAGCACGATGGTCCCCATAGGAAATTTGTGATAAAATCCCATCGTGATAGATAGCACACTCATAGCAACCGCAAACCCATTAGTGTTCAACCGACAACACATCAGAACGCCATAACCAGCGAGACCCCCGGATGATACATGTCAAACACTTTATCCTCAAACGTCTCCAGAGTGTCTCCTTGGCCAATATTTCCATCCTTATCATCCTCTTCTCACTGCCTTTCCACTTGTCATCGTTTTATCTTTTTTTTTCTTCGATTGCCCACCAAGTCACAATAATCAAAACTCCTTCAGTGCTCTCTTCTTGACAACTATAGTAGGTGGCCATTTCTTGCAATTGGCAAGTCTTTTCCACCCACTTGACATTGTCTAGACATGTGTATGCTCCTGGGAGCATCCTCTGAAGGACATCTTGAAACCCAAACTTGAAACCAGGGGGTATCAAACTCAATTTACATCGGGGTCACTAGAGCTAGGGTCTGGGTAAGGTTGGGCCGAACGGGATTTTCCACAAGAAAAGTCATATTAAAAACATTTCTCTGTTCTCAAATATTTAAAAAAAAATGTTATACAAAATAAGATCTAAAAATAAAAACAACAAAATTTTAAAAAATAGAACCCAATCAATTAGTGATAAATGAACCCATAATTTGCATGGGCTGCTCTTAAAGGGAAAGTTTGTTATCTCATCACTACATGCAGTTTTATGGTGTAATACAACAGAAAATGAGTACTACAAAGCACAAGGGGAACACAAACTACGTTTACCCAATGTGACCAATCAGCACCATTTTTCATCTCATTTATGCGCTCAGCCTATTACAAGGTTTTCGTTTTTTGAGTACCCGTAGAATCAAGATGGCTGATATCATGTCAGACCCCTCTAGATGAGGCTCTTGTTATTTAATCTAATACAATCAATATTCATTTAAAAAAGGGCGATATTATATTATAGTTCATGTATTTTTCTTGTTTTTATTCGATACATATTGTTTTTCTGTTTTATGACTGTTTTTTTTTCCACCGTGATGAGGAACTAAGTAATACGCAATGCTCCTTTAAACTTTCATTTTATGGCATTCTGAAACCCTTTGCTCCATGTCACTTATAAATATATCTGAATCAATGGACGCTAGGGAGCTTAGTATCTGTGCAGTTGCATCCTCCGACCAAATGATGGTGCTGCGACTGGCTTATCACATTTCAGTTTCTTTTTTTTTTCTGCTGATCAATAATTGTATGTTAACAAGGTCATGTGTTATTTTCGATCAGAATTATTTTTCATGAATTTTCACCATTTTTAAATCTACAATGCTTAATTTCAGTTGAAGAAGACACAATTGTATACAGACGTTTCATAAAAAAAAAAAAAACAGCTGTGCATGTTATACGCAGATAAATACGATAACTGTTTTTTCTTCATGGACTGATGACCAACAAATACAGTCGGCCCTGGGGTTACGGTATCCCTAGTCTGCAATATTAACTCAAATACTGTGTATTTCCAGCTCCTCAATCCTTCACATACTTTAGACCTAATGAAATAATAACTTTGCGACATTTACTCCTATGACTGCAAGTCACATGCCTTGTTTTAGAATTTCTTACCCGGTCTGACTTCAGGACCCACCATCCCATTCTCATTGCTAGATGTGACCAAAGTCAACAACCAATACCTCAAAAATACTCAATTAGCTGAATATTTATTGGAATCCAAAATGCCTCTCTTCAGTAAATTTGTCTTCAAGATAATAACATCCATATATTCTCATATATTCTCTATATCTGTGTTTGGGCATGCTCAAAATGTGTGAACAAACTTTACTGGTCTTTTTATGTGGTGTGAAATGGCAGTTGTCGACTCACATTTTCGGGATATTATCACCTACAGTTGAAATTTGTTTTTTTTTTCTTAGCATTTTGAAAAGGCCCAGGACTCACCTGAAAAACTCATTAAAACTCATTAAGAAACACACCGTAAACTATCCAAGAAATGTGCGTACAATACCCTGTCTCAAATACAGACCAGAAAAGACGCAATCAATGCGGGTGTTTGATTTTAATCGAATTTGCAATTCATTGTCAAATCAATGAACCCTGTAATAATCAATAAAAGTGTACATCCTAGAAATGTGTGCGACAGATCGTTATCTCATAGAGTGAACTTTTTGCATCATCTTTTGGTAATCTTTGAAAGTTGCAATCAGCATTCAGAAATCCTAAAACTATTTCATTCTTAACACAAGATAAAAACGATACAACAAACATCAAGCCCCCTGAAGGTTTCAGGATAACAGCCTTTTTTATACAAGAAAATGTGAAATTGCAAAAAGAATCAAATGGAGGTACAACTGCTCTAACCTTTAAAACGTGTAATGTGAAATACACTGTACTTGTAAGTGTCATGTTTTTAAACGTAATTGCCTACTTTTCTTGGTCACACCTTTCAAATAGTAAAAGTGGGCTGCCTTATTCTTTGAAATGACAGGTGCTTCATTTAAAACTAAAGAACGAGACACCAATTCAATAATACCGCTTTTCTCAGATAAAACTGAACATCTTTTTCACCATCACCAAGTCTTTTCAACAAAATACTCTTTTATATTAATCTACACAATGAATCAAAAGGTTTTTGAAGCACAGGTGAAGAAGTGGGGAGACTGTTTAACCGTTCTGAATGCATCATGCAAATCAGCGTAGCTGGCACTGTGAAAAAAGTGTAAAAATGGGATACAGTCGAATGCCTTTTCCGATGTCATCCTTACAACTGGTTTTATAGTGGTATAGTGTCGGGACTCTAACCAATACTACTCAGTTTAAATTTCCATTGCGTAAAATATCTAGATAATGGTCAGCGACTGATCAATAATTGCACGAGTGCATTGATCAATCATTGTATCATTGTATGTTTAGTATGCACTTTAGTTATACACACAATAGCTCTTACTACAGTCTGAATAACCTTATAATCTGGTGTGAATCATCTATGTAATGAATCTGGCACAATACTATTTTTTGGAGGGTGCGCCTTATAATCTGGTCTGTCTGTCATGTCCAGCATGGTCGCCGTGGCGACCGGCTGGCCCCGCCCCCTGGGCACCGGCTGTAGCAGATCGTCTAATTTGCGTGTGTGCTTCTTAAAGGCGGGTTTTGGGTATTGCCGGTTGCTGGTTCATTGCGTTTTCTGTTCTGTATTAATCTGTTCTGTTTGACTGGAAGAAACCTGTGTTTGCCCGTTCTGAGTAAAAGCCTGTTTTTTGAGTATTCCTAGTCTGAGTTCCTGTTTGCCTGTAAGCCTGTTTTTGTTTCGTTTTTGTCCCTGAGTGTTGGATGACTTTTATTTCCTTAATAAAAGTTACTGATCGTTAACGTGAATTAGTTCACCCTTCCTGCCTCCTGCTTCCGATCTGGTCCGGTCTCGCGACACTGTCTTGTCGTGCGGAAAATGTGGTAACCAACCACAGAGGTGGGAAACATTCAACTCAGACCCAGAAGATTTGATTGATCTTAAAGGGATATTCAGTGTGATTTTTGACAAACTTCACAGAAAGGTCTTTCAGCGTGAGCTTTTTTCCCTATCCGTTCATCACTGCATGTGTCTAGCTTTTGTTGTGTGTATTTTAGCCAGAAATTTGGACCTATGCCTTACATACGGAATACTTTGGAAGTGTATACTGGTGTATGACCATATTTCTGCATTTATTGATCAGTATAGATGAACAGCTAATCACAATTGCATGAGAAAAGTGGCAAAGGGGGTCAAACCCAGATAACAGCTCTAAAAGCACCGATGTTTTTAGGTATATAAATGACAAAAGAAAAGGAAATGAGTACTACCTCATTATCACACTATTTTTGGTATTTGCCGGATACATATGTTAAAGAAATGGCACCACAGAGAATTGGTATCATGCAATTCAATTTCTAAAGCACTTTTCAGGCAATAAATTGCCACTCACAGTGCTGTATGAAAGCATTTAGCGTGAAACAAGAGGCAAAAATCCCATCTCCTCTCCCAACACAACAACCCGAAACACCTCATACACAGACACACAACATGGTTAAAATACAATCAAAACAAATAGTAGTATAAATAAAATATTATTTATGGCAAGACACATACTAACCATGTTAGGAAAGGGACCTGAGAAAGTCTTAGCCACACTCATATGGATGGCAGAAGATGGCCTCTGGATTTTTACCATTAGACCACACCCTACCAGTGTGGCCCCCAAAAAAACATTGAAACAAAAAAATACTGCAGTACAAAATATAAAAATGTTAAATAAAAAGTCAAGTGTGTTACAGTAAAAGATTAGGAGATAAACAGATCAAAACTAAATAAAAATGATAAATGAAAAGCCATATTAAAAAGTGGGTCTTAAAACCTCTACAAAACATCAGAGGTCCATTCAGATCTGAGGTCCTCTGGCAAATTGTTCCATAGGCGAGGACCAAAGTGGCTGAATGCTTCCTTACCATAGGTTTTGGTCAACAAACCGCTACCAATTCTTGTTTCACTTTTTCTGAGGTTAACCTAAGTATTGTAAGTGACAAACTTTGTTCAATACTTGTGACCATGCGTTTATTTTTATCTTTCAAGACGCCCAAATCACTTCCCACGGTGCCCTTCTCCTTAGTCAGTCAAGAATCTCGTACGATCCGTAAACACTTTGTGAGCCGGCAATATAATAGTGTATTTCAGTGCCCCCCAAATGTTTGTGTTACCAGTGCAGAACTGTTTAATGTTTGACAATATTCTCATGTGCATGACAACATCAACAAAATGGTACTCTGATTAAAAATAGTGTGATGATGACATTAATCCGAATGCCTTTCCATGTGTTGTCCGTTTCCTAAATAGTCTGGTGGTTAGGATCAGACGCTCTTATGTACAGTTAATTTTTGCAATTGGGAGATGAAACAAGAGCTTGCTCCACGCATCGGCCCGGTATTGCAGTACCTCCGGGAACTGTGCATTTGCACTGACCGCTGCTTGGCCCTGTGGCTAGGACCTTGACTCAGCCTCTTGGCTGGGAGCAAGTGTTTCGGCCTCTTGGCTTTGTAGTGTATTATGATCTGACCGATAACCAGACATGGGACCAAGTCACACATGTGCAAGTCTCAAGTAAGTCTCAAGTCTTCACCTTCAAGTCCCAAGTAAGTCCCAAGTATTTTTTTCTTGGGCAAGTCAAGTCACAAGTCAAGTCCCGAGTCTTAGATTGCCAAGTCCAAGTCAAGTCACAAGTCATAAAAACAGCGACTCGAGTCGACTCGAGTCCAAGTCACTAAGTCTCAAGTCCCCATGTCTGCCGATAACGGACAATTGATAAAGAATATAGAACAATAAACCTCTAAAAAATCCCCCCTCCCCCCTCCATGCCGCGATATGGCTTTGATTTGCGCTGCATAAAATATTTGTAATTGTGATCAGTGATATATTTTGACTGACAAGCAATGCACAAATATGGTATTTAATAATAATAATAATAATCCATGATGCGCCTTTTAGTGGGGGAAATACGTAATTAATCTGCTTGGTTTATCCCTTCACATCCTTATGCTTTGTCCTAACAATGAGTAAAATATAAGTTACGGTTGCTGCCATCTCCATACAGGTGACACTCCTTCCTCCATTCTTCTACTGCGTTCAACCTTACTTGTGCAATTTAGACACGCCGCACATTTGTCAAGGAGAAGGAGAGCACTTGGAGAAGTTACCATGGTAACGGAGTGCGTTGACTGACATCCAGGCACGCATTTGCCAGCAAAGAGGATGATGGACCAGAGATGTGAGAGGAAATAAAATTCCCTCCGGACTTTTCACAAAAAAACATGCATTGGTTATTGACAAGTTTATGTTTTAATCAATATAAATCAATGTGCCTTAAAGGAATTTGCAAACACATTCATTTCAACTGAGAAAAGCTGCAGTGTGTTGCTTTATAAGAAATGCTGGACATTGCCAAAACCGTCCGTTCCGTCAGTTATCCTCAGTAGGGTCACGGGGGTGCTGGAGCCCATCCCAGCCATCTTTGGGCAGTGGGCAGGGGACACCCTGAACTGGTTGCCAGCCAGTCGCAGGGCACACGGACAGACAATTTGCTCGCTCAATCACACCTAGGGACAATTTTGGACCGGCCAATCAACCTGATATGGCAACCTGTGGGAGGAAACCGGAGTGCCCGGAGGAAACCCACGCAAGCACGGGGAGAACATGCAAACTCCGCACAGGAAGGTTGGTAGCTAGATTTGAACCCATGACCTCAGAACTGTGCTGCACAGGCGCTAACCACTGCCCTGCCGTGCTGCCCTAATTGCCAAAACCACTTCTAGAAAATACGATTCAAACCAGGGCGTCAAACTTAAATGGAGAAAAATGTTGAGAAAATGTAGAAAATTCTAAACGAAGATGATTTTGAACGATGTGCTCGTCTTATTGTGTGGGACTGCTGATGGTAGAAGAGTTTACATATATTAACATAACTATCACTGCCTTTAAAAACGATTATATGTGTTATTGGATTTCTTTTTCTTTTAACCCCAACATTTGAGCAGCGTAAAGACTTGTAAATGAACAAAAATGTAAAGCTTATCAAAAACAAAGACAGTAACGAATTTGAACTTGGCCCAAATGTGATGCCTAGTTAAATACAAAGCTGGCACTCAAACAGTACAAAAGGGAGTTTGTGTGACAGTCACAGCTCAGTCGGGGAAGGAAGGAAACGTTTCAATTTATGGAAATGAGCAACCTATCAACGGATCGGCCCTAAATTGAATGCACGCATGGGCGCACTCCCTCCAAAATGTCCCACTGGTTTTGTTCCCAGCTGTCAGCTGCTGGATTCCACCACCGAAAAAGACCGTGTCGGTCAAAAGCGTTTGGAACACAAGCTCTTGCCAAAGTCCACTCACTCTTGTCTAAATGAAACGCGAGTCTAAAAGACTCAAACGAAAAAGAGCTATAAAATTTGGCTATAAAGTCTGGATATGACTAAAGAAATAATATTGGATAAATATTGTATACAGTCAAAAATGGTTGCATAACCTACCACTTAGGGAATCATACAAAATAATACAAAAGATAACTCACTGTTGCTTAGTGTGCATTATTTGTCTGTCCTGATTGATGGTAAGGAGTAGAAGCCAGTGAGACACACCGACAACAATGCAATTTTTACTTTACTAGCTAACTTGGCAACAGGCTTTACGTGTTACATTACATCCTTTCTCCCCTTCAAAACATCTACTGATTATTAATATAAATCTGTTTTTTTGTTTGTTTGCTTTTTTTCCTCAAATAACAACAATAGCGGCGGCAGTAGCTCAGGAGGTAGAGCGCTCGTCTTGGGATCAAGAGATCACAGTTCGAATCCCGGCTCCTCAGTGTTACATTTCGAAGTGTCCTTGGGTAAGACACTGAACCCCTAATGCCTCCAATAAGCAGGTTAGCGCCCCACATGGCTGCACGGCCGCTATTGGGAAATGTGAAGCACACTGTAAAGCGCTTTGGGAAGTCTTGACTTGAAAAGTGCTATATAAATCCAGATCATTTCAACAACAATCGTGACTCAAGACCAGTATTTTAGTCTATGGACTATAACAATCTGCTCCAAAGTTTTGGTAAAGGTTTGCCACTTCCGGTTTAACAACCACAGTGTTTTTTGTTGTTTTTTGTTAATATTCTGGAGACAGCTTGTATTTCACTAGCAAAAATAGAGACTTTTGTTTCTGATTTACTGATAAACTGTGTGGAAAATGTATTCAAACACACATATGCTGGTTAGCGCTAAACAGAGACTAACTTGATGCGGATATGAAAAAAATGCAGACGGGATCGATACCGGATACTGGAGACTGGAGTCAGATATCAGACAGGACGAGACAGACGGGATCGATACAGGACACTGGAAACTGGAGTCAGATATCAAACAGGACGAGATGGAACGGGATCGATACCCGATACTGAAGTCACATATCAGACAGGGCGAGACAGACGGGATCGATACCAGATACACGAGCCGATGACGGACAGACGGGATCGATACCGGACAGGACACACAAGCAGGATACCGGACAGAGTCAAAACACACGTCTTGCGGGTGCAGAAGTTCGTTGATGGACTGACAAGGTGTGAATGAGAGCATTGAGTTTAAATAGGAGGGAAGCATATCAAGCAAACGAGCCGCAGCCGGTTGATTATTTAGGTATATGATTTATTAGGTATTGATTTATTAATGTGTTCATTTATTTAAGTGGTATGTTTTTTTTAGGTATTCATCTAATTATACCTTAATTTTTACTTGTGACAGGATTAGACAAATCAGGTAAAATTTTCCAAGTGCTTGCTGATGAAACATCTTTGCAAAAGAGACTGCCACTCATGTCATGCTTAAGATATCAGCAATAAAATAATCACTGACCCTTAATGTGTCTTGTTGATAGAACTAAGTGAAAAGTTCAGGTTAAGGCTCAGGGTTTAAGATAATCAATGCAGAGAATTATTCACATCTTAATGTGTCAAAATAGCATTCTATTTTTACCGATGCGAGGATTTGCCCAGACCAAGCACACATCAGATGAGCGATAACACAGAACACGATCATAATCCCGGGAAGCTTTGAGCGGGATTAAGATCAGGGGTTAACCTTGACATCAGCCGCCGTGCAAATATTAAAGTGGCACACGACGGGTTCTGCCAGCAGAGGAACACAAATGTCAGGTGTAAGATGGGTCTTGGATGCCAATTTACAGCAGAATCTCCTCCAAAGAAGGCCAGAGTGTGCCAAAACAGAAGGTTTACAGCAACAGCCAAGAGATTGACGCAGGAGAAACAAGAGGGGAAGAGTGACAGCTCGTCAGTAATTTGAGGGAGATTTTTGATGATTAAGTGATTGAGTGCACAGTATGAACGGCCAATTTTAGTCAAAAGCTTACTTTATGACGAACAGGCCACTCTTGGACTTGTTAAAAAATGAAGCTTTGTAACCCGGTGACCTCTTCTAAATGAAACTCAATCATACACATAAATGCAAAATTCCGTCAAAAGCAAGCTCAGCCCATGATTAAGGATCCTAACCTCAACCCCAAACAATAAAATTAGTAATAGTAAGGTATCAGAGGTCAACCAGTGTTTTATTTTCTCATTATATGGACTATTGTTTCATAATGGTGGAGTACTTATCTATTGATGCCTCTATTCAAAAGAAGCAGTGCATACATTTAGATTTAGTAGTTAAGGCAAGACAACAAAGCTTTTTTCTCCAAGCTACTGTTTATCAGTGGTGGGCAGTCAGGGCCTGTGAGGCCCTCTCTGCTTGCCTGAACACTGTCTGAATAGTGTGATGTTTATAATATTTTGTTCATGAATCACAGTGTATGGATCCCTTAACCTCCTGGGTTTTAGGAGCGCCACTTTCTGTGGTGTGTCTTGGGCAAGTATGGTGCCCATCCATCGCCAAGCAGACACTTATTAAATAACTACAATTTGCCTGTCATCTTCCTTTCACTGCTTCAGATGTGCGCTTTCTTAATCAAGCAATTAACCAATCCAATGTCAGCCATTACTTGCTGCCAGACTCAGAAATCTCCATAGACTACTTCAACAACGATTCTGAAGACCCTCGCTAGCATAACATGAGTGTCAATAACGTTGTTGGCTTAGCCAACCAGATTTTGAGCTGGCGACACCACG
Source organism: Urocampus carinirostris (assembly GCF_059441175.1). Classification (NCBI taxonomy): domain Eukaryota; kingdom Metazoa; phylum Chordata; class Actinopteri; order Syngnathiformes; family Syngnathidae; genus Urocampus; species Urocampus carinirostris. Next base: position 19,203,856 of record NC_142353.1, on the reverse strand, counting down.
GCCTTTTAACAGGCGTAGAAAATATTAACAATGGTGAGTAATGTGTAGGAGAATTCTGGTCTAAATGTACCTTTTATACGATATTCTAGACCAGGGGTCAGGAACCATTTTGACCCAAAGAGCCATAAAAAGAGCCATAAAAGCAAAACATTTTTAAAAAGAACATCATATATTTTCAGACAAAATTGAAAAAACTGCCAAACACACTCTCTAGACAAAAGCTAATTCTTCAGCACATTGTATTTCACTGTGTGTCATTTGATAAATTAATCAAATGTGTGAAATGATAATGCCAAATCCTGTGTCGCAAATCAATGTAAAAATACCATTTACAATTTGTCTTCCACCTTTCGTTAAGAGTGTTGAGGCAATATTTTTCCAATAAATTTGTCCTTAATAACGGTTTCAAAACAATGTGCATGCAAAGTTCTTTTGTAAAAATGTTTCAAATTACTGCAAACGATAAGCGTATCGCTATATTCACTTTCGGTGTAGACTGCACTGAGCGAGAGAGAGAGAGAGAGAGAGAGAAGGAAGTGCCTTGCGCTGTGTGCAGGGATCCGCCCACCTGTACTGCTCACCCAATCAAAGTTGTTTGCCAGCGTTTTCATTTATCAGTTTAAATGGTTTCTTATCGAACTCCTGCATTAAGTTTGTTTCGGCTTTATATGGACCAAAATCGGGATGAAATCACTTGACTTTGGAACGCCACAGAGAGATGTGCAATAGTTACATTTTATTTCGGAGCCATATGTACTCATGAAAAGAGCCATATATGGCTCCCGAGCCATAGGTTCCCTACCCCTGCTGTAGACTCTTATACCCAATATATACTACTATACTCTTATATTTGTATACGTTTATATTTCTATAGCGCTCATTAGGTTTGTGGTTTTACGATTTCGCAAACACCTTTAAGGTCAGGAGAATGGGTTCTCAGGCACCAAAGGTTGTGCTTCTGATTAAAAAAAACTACAATTTGAAGGTCACTATGAGGCTTGCTAGTTAGTTTATCCAGATGGCTTTGACTCCCACATTTCAAGCCGCTTGAAAGCTTGCTTTTCTTCACACAGAGACGCACTGTGTTTACAAAGTTTCACTATCCCTATTGCTCATTTATTATACTCGCACGCCATCTAGCGACCAACATAATACACTGCACTTAAATATGTGGTTCCTGTCTAAACCAATTAGATTCCTTTCCTGAGTTCATATAAACCAATCAGATGTGGGGTTTCATTCTGCCACGGGAGTGTTTCCGATCCAGGAAATACGCACCTCTGATGGAAGGGGCTATCAAAAACCTAAATCTCTGACTCAGACTGTGTTCTTTTATTCATTCTACTACAATCTCAAGTTTAAACTTTGGCTTAATTCACCAACGTCTAAAATCCATTATTCTACTGAACCACGATAGCATTTATTTTAGAGCCCGTTCCTTTACAAATGAAACATCACTAAAGGCCATCAATGAAGGCCTAAAATGCGTGACCTGCTACTAAAAACTAACAATGACCACCTGTTGACTTATAATTGAAAATTGTTTGATTAATTTAAGATAATAAAATATATTACCTGATATCATTTTAACTTGTTTTAAACTTTTTAAAACATTGTTTAATGTGTATTTCAAACAAAAATATGCAGGAGTAGTCACCATGCAAAAGATGATATGAACAAACTGCCGCCCTTTGAAAAGTTGATTTTTCGAGGCATGCACACACGCCTGCTATGTACTCATCAAGTTGGCAAGCCTCATTTAGTTATTCCCATCACACTCAAAGCCGAGTGTTTCCTACAGCCTGGAGGCAGTCGCTTCATGCTGACTTTAGCACCACACAACATGATTCCTCTCCACTTCCACTGCCACAACTGATAAACTGAAAAGATGGCAAAATATGTTTATATTATACTCACTCAAATCCTTTGAAACTTTAATTAAAGACTTTGGAAAATCAAGCTTTCTTTAATCAATGTTCATACACTTCACTTGGACTTTGCCACCATTATAATTGGGCTTTGCAACTGAAGCTTTTATTTCCTTTCAAAGCTACAATCTCTTAACGTCAAGTTGACGGGGAATAAATTGCTGCGCTAATGGGAACATGGGAGGTAAAATTGTGCATGTTGGTCACTTTGAGTCTCCATAATTGTATTCTTGCTTGCTCTACACAAACAGCAACATCTAGTGGTCAAATAATACACATTGTCCCTTTAATGTAAGTAAATCCCATGCACATTACGGATGAGTATGTATTTTGTTCACATTAGTTGATTCATAGTTTTTACATTAGTTCTTAATCTTTTGTATTTAGATCTTATTTTGTGTAACAAGTTTAAAAAAATCAGCATTTGAGAACAGTGTAATGTTTTTAATCAGTAGTTTTCTTGTGGAAATCCCGATTTGGCACAGTTTCACCCGGACCCTACCTCCAGAGCAGTGCTAAGAATTAAATGGATGAAACTATTTCAAGGCAGTGGAGTATTTCTGATGCTGCGTTTTTATTTTGTTGTCCTTTTTTAAAATTGCTTCATATGTAAACTGATCCTGTTTTTTTTTTTTTATAAAGAATAAGAGTTTTGAAAATGCTATAATTTTTTAGGGTGTTTGGGTTGATTTTGAGGGTACTTGAACATCCCCCAAAACAGGCGGATTACGCCCATGGGTAAAAGTTTACTGTAGATTGAAACGCCATGGGGACTTCATCATTCAAATATCAAACTCCAAATCCTTAAAAAAAACGCAGTGTCTTACGATTACGCAATCACACTATGTCACGTCACGATATCAATTAGATTTCGGTTAATCTTCCAGCCTTAGGCCAAACTATTAAATAACTGATCTATAGGCCAGATAATACGGTAGTTAAGATTCAAAACACAGAGGGGGCATTAGACACTCTTTTGTTTTACGAATAAATATATTGTTGTTATACAAGTAATATCCACACTAAGACTAAAGGAATAATCAAAAAACATGGACTGTCTGAATGTTATTTTTTTTTTTTTTATTACATATCCAATTTTTAACACTTTTAGTTGCAAAGTTAAGATAAGATCCCACCCCAGAGAAATTACAACCAGAGTAAAAGAGCAGTTCAACATCCATCCATCCATTATCTGCACCGCTTATTCTCAGTAGAATCACGGGGGTGCTGGAGCCCAGCCCAGCAATCCTCGGGTAGTGGGCAGGGGACACCCTGAACTGGTTGCCAGCCTGACACAGGGCACACAGAGACAGACAATTCCCCTGCTCATTCACACATAGGGACAATTTGGACCAGCCAATTGACTGAACATGCATATTTTTGGAATATGGGAGGAAACCGCAGTGCACGGAGGAAACCCACGCAAGCACAGGGAGAACACGCAAACTCCACATAGGAGGTTTGATTTCATGACCTCGGGCTAACCACTGCTCCGCCGTGCTTCGCGAGTTCAACATCATATATGAAAAAGGAAAAGCCAATGTAGATAGATATAAAAATAAAATGATTCAACAAAAGCACTAATGCCAGCATGACAGACAGAGATGCAGACAGATGAATAGCTAGATAAACATTGTTACCAACGTTTTTTGAGCCAAGGCATTTTTTTTGGGACAATACTATGTCAGTAATCGGATTGGTATTTGAATTACATTTTAAAATAAAGGATTTTTTTTTTTTTAGCCGAAATAAATATCAGGCTGTCTCCCCCTCAAGGGTCTCCCTGCTCACAACCTCTGCGTCCCTCTTTCCCGTGGACTGTCATCCAATTAGGCAATCATTATTGCTTTAATCGATGAGGACACAGAAATGTATCCCTAATGCACACGTGCGGACGCACTTAAATCCAATTGTTTTCTGAAAGTATTAAGTTACTACGGCGACATTGGAAGGGCTTTTCAGGAGTTAAATGTAACTAACCATGACAGGAGCATAACAGGGTAGTGACATGCAAGTGAGGAAAATGGGAGGGCAGAAAGAAAAATGTGTGAAATCGCAAATGAACAAATGCACATCTGCACACACATGCACACGCGAACAACCCTTAGGGTGCTGAGTGGAATAAATTATAGGATACAGTTTTTCCAAATCTAGAATTAAAATACAATTTGCGGCCTTATTATTGTTTGCAGCTTCATCACTACGAAGTGTCATGTACTGTCATGTGGTATTACCAGCATTTGGACAAGCAAATATACTGGCAGTGTTGGTATTTTAAATCACCTGCAAAATGTATGTCCAACACCATCTGATTAAAATTTTAAGCTACAGAAAAAAATGAATGTAACCAATGGTCCCTCTAAACTTCCGCGGGTTTGAGCTATCACATAAAATCTGTAAGCATCTCGTGAAATAATGGTGAGCAACATCAGTCCTGCGTCTGGCAACTGAATCATCTTTAAAAATCTCCAAATCCCGAGATTACTTTCTGGCAAAAATAGTTAGATTTTACCATCTATCCATTCATTCTCTACACCGCTTATTCTCAGTAGGGTGGCGGGGGTGCCGGAGCCCATCCCAGCTATCTTTGGGTCGTGGGCAGAGGACACCCTGAACTGGTTGCGAGCCAGTCACAGGGTACACAGTGACAGACATTTCACTCGATGACTCACACCTAGGGACAATTTTGGACCGGCCAATTAACATAACATGCATGTTTTTGGAATGTGGGAGCCAACCAGAATGCTCCGAGGAAACCCACGCAAGCACGGGGAGAACATGCAAACTACACACACGTAGGCTGGTAGCTGGATTTGATTCTTTGACCTCAGAACTGTGCTGCAGACATGCTAACCACGCATGTGCTGTGCCGCCCTTGGATTTTACCATTATAAGTGAATAGACTAACTAAATATGGAAAAGGTCGCACGGCTCACACATGTCAGTTGTTTTTACAACATATATTACATGATATGTTTTTAAAAAGGATATTTTGTTACATAACATTGATATACTGTGGTTTTATTTAGTTGGTTACACGAGACAGAACTATATTTATTCACACTTTTTAGTGGAAGTACAATGTTGGCTAAAAGATTGACTTGATATGTTTGCATGTTATTTGAATGTAACACAAGAGTGATAAAAGAGACCCTAAAAATATGTATGCTTCTGTTTTTTTCTTATTTCTTTTTCAAGATTTGTTTTTTTTACTCTTTTATTCTCTTGTATTTTCATCCGTTTTACTTGTCAAGTCTAGTCACATTTATTTGAAAAGCCCTTGATAACACAATTTCTCAATGGACTGCGCAGGCCAGAATTACACCTTCCCCTGATCTTAAACCAACATGTGGGCAAGGAAAAACTAAACTGCTACATGAGGATAATAAGAAACCATGAGAAGGGGCCTCACAAGTGCTAATCCTCTTTCCAGAATGACCAGGGGGCAAAATATTTTGCATTGGGTAACAATACACAAAACTTATTGAACATCAATTTAAAAAAAAAAAAACATCGGTAAAACATTGGTTGATGCAGGCATTGACATGCGTCTCTATTCTTTCCTTTTAAAAAAAAAAAATTATATTCTCTAATTTCGTTTTTATTTTATTCGTAGCCCCTCATTGTTTTATGTCTTGCTTTTCCATGTTTCTTTTTTTTTTCCCTTGATTCCTTTTTAATTTTTGTCTATTTTTCTTTTTTTGGGGGTTTGCTTTATTTTTCCTGTTTTAAGTCATTTTGTGTATAATGTTTACATAATATTTTGTGATATTTGGAGGGAAGCATCTGAAGAGCCATTTGGAGTTGAAAGAGGCTGCTCTTTTCAGTAAGCCGAGCTGAAAGAGTGGCTTCTCTAAAAAAGGACTGATACTTGCATGGCATTATTGACCCATTTACGTAGGTAATAAAGGTCCCGTAGCTACGAAGTCTTACTTGTGCAGGTGATTACTAAAGTAAACCAGAATTGTCTCTTTATATTTTAATGCCTTAGTGAAAAAACAATATCTTTTGCGGATATTGAATTGAATTGATTTTGTCTTTATTGTCATTGGTATTGTTCCGTGCATTGTGTTCTGTAAAACAGCACACATGGGAAGGATTAGGGATGGCGCTGTCATGTCCAGCATGGTCGCCGTGGCGACCGGCTGGCCCCGCCCCCTTGGCACCGGCTGTAGCAGAATTTCTAATTTGCGTGTGTGCTTCTTAATGGCAGGTTTTGGGGATTGCCGGTTGCGGGTTCATTGCATTACTTTGCATTATTCTGTTCTGTTTGACTTGAGGAAACCTGTACTTGCCCGTTCTGAGTAAAAGCCTGTTTTGTGAGTATTCCTAGTCTGAGATCCTGTTTGCCTGTAAGCTTTTTTTTGTTTTTGTCCCTGAGTGTTGGACGACTTTTATTTCCTTAATAAAAGTAACTGATCGTTAACGCAAATTAGTTCGCCCTTCCTGCCTCCGATCTGGTCCAGTCCTGTGACAGGCGCTCTGTGTTGGGTTGGTGTGACTGTATGTGCAACTGTGATAGGCTGGTGTGACTATCTGTGCGCCCGACTGTGATAGGCTGGTGTATGCTACCAGTCAAACAGCAAGGGTGGCCATTTGCAGTCAACATCTCTGAATCAAAAACACTGGGAAGCACCCTGACCACTAGCTTTCAGCGGCTTGTTACATTGAGCAGAAATTAATTAATTTGGACTCTGAGGAAAACAAGAAGTCACAAAACTATGATCAACGGCAGGTGCTTTGGTGATTATTATTTCGTTCCAGAAGCAACTCGAGCAGCATCTGAGAGAATGCAAGAGCGGTGATGCTGGTCCAACCTACTGCCAATGGCCAGGCTAACAACTCTTCAAAGCCACCACTGCGGACCCTGTATCTTACCTTTCATTCGGGACGGTTTTATTTTAATGACCGTGTTGTTCTATTTCCATTTGAGGACACCCGATGCTAGCACGCAGCTAGCCGGATGCTCTCCAAATAGCATATTTGCACTGAAAAAGACCCTCCAATTTCATTTACTTTGGTATTATGACAATAAAACCATCTATTCAATTGCAATGACGTGTTGTGTTTTAATCTTTGTAGATCTATAGTAGGTATTTTGTTACAGTCTTATACTTTCAGTTGGTAACGACATCCTCTTTTGGTAAGTTTAACCCTTCGGCGGCTTTATGAAGGTGCGAGGCTTCTCCACCGATTTTCACTTTTTGCGGGTGGTTCTGGTCCCCATTAACTGCAAAAACCGAGAGTAATCTATATTTTTTTCATTTATTTGTTTGTTATTCAATCATTTAAATTGCTTTCACACTATTTTAGTTTTACAAGATAAAAAAAAAAGTATTTTTAAAAATATACTAAACAAGAATGATTAAACATTTTCTCTTCAACAGGGGTCGATGGAAAGGGCCGAAAAAAATTTACAAGCCAGACTAATTAAACGTTTTTTGTTGTGTTTTGTATGATGCATATGGTTATTTTTACCCATTTGAACCCACTGAAAAGCCAACAAATATATTGCAACATGATTAAATAAGGAAAGCATTTTTTCTCATGGTTGTTTCAGTAATCTCTCATTTTCAACAGGCAAAAAAGACAAAATTCCTTTGATTAAAAAATCCCTGTTACGAGAACATTAAACGAAATAAGCAGTAACTGTTCAGGCATCAAAAGTAGCCTTTATCTTATATTTAAGCAAACGTGTGCTAAAATCACCTTAAATAAAAAAATAAATAACTGCATTTATCCATCACTTACTAAACTAGAATAAAATAAAGTTTAAAAAGAAGCAACATACAGTGAAAATATATACACAATGATTGCTGGTGTATCATGCAGTAATGAATCAAGTTAATCTCAGGGGCCGAATAAAATCTTCTCATTGGCCGGATGTTGCCTGGACTTTGACATATATCCCCTACAAAACTATACTGCCACATACATATTATTCATATTTATGTTGAAGCAGTCAGGACTATCCCTGAGGATTTTCCAGGATTTGGGAACTTTTAAAGCACGGTTTACTTTTAAACAAAAACATTTTCCTTTGCACCATGTCAACATCCACATTCCGAAGCTGAACATGTTGAACCAGGGCCGATTTCAGATTTCTAAGGTTTTGGGGTGCTGAGCACCCAGGGGGGCTGGCTGGTTGTTTATGTATTTATTTTGTTATTTATTTTCATTTAAAGTGATTTAGGACCCTTCAACACTGTTCAGGAGGGTCACTTCCCATTTGTGAACATCACAATACACCTTGAGGTCAGCAAGTCGCTACTAAAAGAAGGCTGGCCTCCTTCAACATCTGCAAAAAGCTCCTGAAAATATTCTATGAGACAGTATTGGCAAGCGCCCTCTTCTATGCGGCAGCGTGTTGGGGAGGCAGCGTCAAGAAGAAGGATGCCTCTCGTCTCAATAAACTGGCGAGGAAAGCGAGCTCTGTTGTGGGCAAAGAGCTGGACAGCCTAACAACAGTAGCTGAGAGACAGGCACTGAAAAAGCTGAGGTCAATCATGGACAATCCATCGCATCCGCTTCACAGCATTATCTCCGGACAGAAGAGCAGTTTCAGTGACAGACTGCTGTCACTGTCTTGTACTACGGACAGACTGAAGAGATCTTTTCTTCCTCATGCCATGAGGCTCTTTAACTCCACCCGGCAGAGTAAAGGCCCACATTAAACCACACCACCTACATTGGATATTACCGAATCTTACTGCATTATGTGTTCTGTGTAGCACTATTTAGTTACTCTATATAACATGCTAAAGTGGGCATTTGCACGTCACACTGGGTATTTGTATATTGTATTCTTTTGGCTTTATTATTGTATTGTACTCAGCTCAGGGATGCTGCTGGAAATGTGAATTTCCCTTAGGGGATGAATAAAGTATCTATCTATCTATCTATCTATCTATCTATCTATCTATCTATCTATCTATCTATCTATCTATCTATCTATCTATCTATCTATCTATCTATCTATCTATCTATCTATCTATCTATCTATCTATCTATCTATCTATCTATCTATCTATCTATCTATCTATCTATCTATCTATCTATCTATCTATCTATCTATCTAAAAAGCCATTGCAAATTTTTTACTCATTTATTTGTAAAAGAGTACACACACACATACACATACAGATAACAGAGCCATGGTAGTGGGTGGTAAAAGAGATGTTCAACATAACAACACTCATAGTAATACACCGAAGCCTGCACAGACTCCATCGCTTGGGTAAGGGGGAGAAGGAGGTGAGCAAGAGCAGTGCTCGGAATCAAATGGACTTATTTCAAAGTAGTGGAGTATGTTCAATGCTGCGTTGCTCACATTTTTGTTTTGTTTTACCTTTTCGTTTTTCTATGGTTTTTCATCATATTACAGCATATCCTGTACTTTCTTATGGAAAATAGTTTTTAAAATGCTATAATCTTTGAGGGCTCTTGGGTTGAATTTGCGGGTTGAACTTTTTGAAATAGAATCAGAAACTAAGTTAAACAGGCCTTGCTTACCTTCTTGCACGGCCTGGAAGGGGTTGTTCCCATCCACAAACTCCACGGAGATGGTTATCTTCTCTGTCTCCAAGATTTCGTTATTCAAGTTTAGGTCAGCCACGGCAAGTCGGAAGACCTCGTCGTCCTTCCGTGCAGACTCATCGAAGATAGCGCCTACAGATCACGAAAAAAAGGAAATAATAAATTAGGATAGGAGACATACCATAATATCTATTACAAGGATCCCCCTTTTTCTCGGCTTCCATTACTTACTAACCCAGAAAACCACAGGGTGACAAATTGTGTTAGACGAATCAGTCAAGTGCAATGACAGTAAAGTGTGTGTGTAAGAGCAAATGACTGCGGGTTATATTAATAACCAGAAAGGTTACACTCACTGATTAAGTTGGCAAAGCCGTGCCTGTAATTGGTGTTGTATTGCTCAATGAGAATAGTCTCACGCGATCACAGCTGAGGAAATTGCGCAGAAATTCCACAGAGAGTAGCAGGATAATGATTTTGGATGAGAAATATGACAAGTGCAAAAGATTTACTAACCATTACATCAGAGGGCGGCATAGGCCTTTTACAATATTTTAACTATATCTGAAAAACACAACATTGACCTGTGTAGATGATTTATACCAGGGGTGTCAAAGTCAAATGGACAGATGGCCAAATAAAAAAAGTCCAAGGGCCAAAAAGATCAAATGTAAAAAAAGAAAAAGAAAGGATGCATATTGTCTAGTGAACCTAATTGAACCAACTGAAATCCTAATAAATATATTTCAACATGATCATATGAACATTTATTTCCCTGTAATCTTTATTTTCTAGTAGGCACAAAATACACATTGTCTTTATATAAAAATCCCCGTAGGATGAACAATAATTAAAAAAGATCCATCAAGATTTTCACAAAAGTGAACTGAATTTATTTCAAAGGAAAAAATAGCTATTATCCATCTCTCAACTGAAATATAGTTCAAAATAAAACTTGCTATAAAGGGATATTGTGCATTATTTAATGACTCCTACTGGATAAAAAACACCAAAAACATTTTAATTCATTATAAAAACTATTTTGATTCGAATAATCAATAAATCTAGATTAACTATCACAAAAACATTTTTTTTTAATACATGGAAGGAATTTGTATTTAGTAAACGGAACATAAGGGAGCTGACATAATTATCCATAATTTTGCTGCTACTGGTTCCCTGATAAACCTTGTGAAAGAATGCGAAAACAATTAGAAGAAAAATGCTGCTTTATAGTCACTCTTGAAAGTTTGTATGTATTGTATGTTTTTTTAGCATTCATTTTTGACATCTGGTGGTCAAATATTACCCCGGTGTCTCTTTAAATACAATGAAGTAAAGTGCAAAAATCCATTAACAAAAAACAATTTCCTCAAGGAGCAGTAGAGTACAGTTAAAAATAATAAACTACAATCCCTTGTGCTTTACAATCTAAATAAAATTCATCTCAGGGGCCGTAAAAAACACATTCGTGGGCCTTGACTTTGACATATGTGATCTACACAGAAAGATTCAAACCAATTAATGTTTTCACCACTAACCAAATTGTCACTAGTTTTATTTTAAAATACTAAAGAAACGATTCATTCTTAAAATAACGCTGCAAATTCACAATCCGATACCCCTTCCCAATTCACTTTTCAATGAATTTTATTAACCTTCAAAAGGACACTTGAAGTTTGAAATGCGACTGCTGCTTGAAGGCAGTCGTAAAACTTGAAGCCGACTGCAGCTTCATCACAAGTCCTCATGAAATATGCATCTTTCAATAATGGGAACCATCAGCAGTTGCCAACAGTAAACACTTTTACTCTGATTGAGTCTTTGTTCTTTTAATAATAACAATGCAATATAGATGAGCTATGAAATCTAGCAGTGAAACTCCTTGGACCACGCTGCATCTCAATTTTTCCTTTCTTTATTTTTCTAAAACCAGGTATAATAACCAATCACACGTCGGAAAGCGCTAAGACTTATGTTGTTATGTGCTTTCTGACTAATGTGTTAGTTTGAGCAAAAAAAAAAAAAAAAAAACAATTAATCTATTAATCAATACATTTGTTGAATATCTTATAATTTAAATCGGTTGAACTAAGAGAACAATGTCTACAAATTCCAAAACAAACATTTAGTTTAATAACCCATTGAAGAAAACATACCTTGATGATAATGTATTTACTGATTTGAGCAGTGAAGTGTCACAAAAATGACAATCGTTTTTTTCCAATGTGTAAACCTCCAAATTAATATAATTGTAAAGTACGGTATGGAATTTGTAACTTTTTGACTCACAAACGCCATTTTCCGGCCTGTGTAATTAGTGCAGCTTCTGTCAGGTCCCATGTGTTGCACGTGCAAGTACTTGCTTTACTCAGGTGCCCTCAAATACTCAACTTTTTGGGGGCTTTGGTTTTTGTTTGGACTGTACTTGAAACAGGCCTTTTCTTTTCTTACTTTTACCAATATCATGCTACACTAACATAAAAAGCTGTTGAAGAGCATAACATCATTCTAAGGATTAAGAGAGTCTTCAAACCACAGGTCGTTCAAACGGCTATTCGATGATTTACTACTTGTAATATCGGATCATGTTGCTTTTTTGTCTTAGTGTGTGAAAGAGGCCACCATCATTTGAGTTTTTATACATAAAGAGTAGCTACTGTGGCCCATGTTGTTGACAAGTATTACTTCCAATGCAAGCTTTGCAGAACTCTGTTAATAATTCTGATCTGCAGGATCAGGTACACTGCAGGGTGGACAACACAAAACCTGTGGGACAATAGTCCACAAAGACCAAACTTATTAAGAAAAAAACATATTGTATTAAGGAGAGAATATTGATCATGCGCTGGTTGCTGTTCGAGTGTTTTTGTATTCCTTTTCTTGTTTGTCCTTTGATAAAGAGCCGAGAAATAAACGTGTTTGTCCTTGGGCATCATCAGAGAGCTTTAGAGGCTGAAAGTGAAATTAAAAGCCACAAGGAAGGAGGGGGAAGGAGTGCTGTCAATAGAAGAATTTGTTTTTGTTCTACATGTATTAATTTACTGCCTACCTCAAACGGATGAGGACTTGTCGGCTCAATCACCATAACACTCAACAGTATCAAACGGGGGAATAATTTAAGAGCCTTTGGCAAATGACAGAATGATTGTGAGCTGAATTTTATGTACTAGTTGTATATCTGCATAAGAACACATTTATCAACTGAGGGATGACATAAAGAATCAATTGAAATCTGGCTCATTAGAAGCTCTGTGTTTAATTATGTGTTTAGTACATCTTGAAGTAGCATTGAAAACAGAAACGTGAGCTTTTCAGATGCACATTTTCACGTTTGAGGCCTGTGTTTGTAATCTTATGTTAGTAATAATAAGCCTGAGAGGTGGCCTGAGCAAACAAAGAAAACCAACATAAAGGCAGCCTAGATTCAAATTTAGAACTTCAGGACTGTAAAACACATAATGAATAGGAGCCCTCGAAGACCTGCATGGCGGACAACAATAATTGACTAGTCTTAAACAATGCAAGTAGTTTACCATTCAAAATAACAGCAAGGAGTAAGAACAATTAAACCAGAATGTTAGTCCAATGTATATACAGTCGACTGCTTCAACTTTCGGGGCTCTCTGCACATTGTTACTTAAAGTTTTTGCTTAACTATGACTTTAGCAACTGTAAAATGCTATATGCACAACATACAGCACAGATGAAGTTACTCCCTCTTCCCCCTGTGGAAACATGCCAAAGTAAGGCACAATACAAGGAGAGGATACCGAGAGGATACAGATTGACAGTCTTTAATGGGGATAAAGGTGTAACAGAAGGTGTCACTAAAAAGCGCGAGATGTAACCATACACTGTACCAAAATGGACATATATAATATATAAGCAATCCACATGTTCCAAAGCATTCTCCATTTGACCCCCGGTGTTGTGGAATGCTATGCCTTCTGAGATTTGATCTGCAATCCCAGTGGGAGTGTTTTGAATCAAGGCTTGAAACATACTTACATTTTATAGCTAGTGAATGACCTATGTTTCATGACGGTGTCTGTGTATTTTTTGTAGATGCCCTTGCATAATTAATTGCAGCATGGTCATCCTGGACGGCGGACTCACTCATGTGCCTAATTTCCAAATGTTGAGGTTTTTGAGTTTTTCTATGGCATCAGGTGGGTTTTAGATCAAGGGATAGTGTAATAGTAGTCCATAGTTTGTCCTTTGATACTTCTTGTGATTAAAGGGTATACAAATGAACATGACTTGATTTTTTTGCAAAACTGGGGCGAAACATACTGAGTAGTAAGAATGTGGGAATAGGGAGAGTGCTGTAGAGTGACAAAAGAGACCTGCCAGAAGAACAGTCCAAACTCTAATCCAAACCCCAAGGTTTATTCGAGTGCATCTACTGAATACACACACTTGCATTAGCATCCTAAACGAGCTGACAAAGGCTGCAATGATGACTGAGTTTAAAAAAAATATGAAGGTGGAACGGTAATAAATTTAGCAATTATATTATTTCCCCATGGCCTACCTCACAAGAGCTCCAATGCTCTCGTACACGTCACCTCATCATTATTGTTGAAATGAAATAAATGAGTCTCCATCTAATATTACCACACTGGCAGGTACTTTCAAAAGCATTGGAGAGAAAATGAAAAACAGGATGCATTGGAATACTCGCTTTAAGTGCTTCAAATTATTTCAGTTTTTTTTTTTTTACAATCACCTGTGTCGTAGTGTTGGTGGTATTTACGCCAAAAGAGAAAGCATATCTGCCTATTGGGGGATCATTCAGGCCTTTTTTTCCATAGAGCGCTTTGACAGCATGACCGAGATGAAATCGATCGCCAGACCTGCCTTTTTGGCACCATACCATTGCTTGCATGGTCATGTCAACTACGCTGACAGACATGATGACAATTGGATGTGAAGTGCAGCAGTTTAAGAATAAAACCAACATGTGTGCCGTCTTGCTTGTATGATAAAAAATGATCATTCCGACATTGGCTACGGTGAAGAAATATTGGGCGCAAAATCTGTGGACCTTACAGGATCATTAAAAGGACTACTTCAGATGAGTGGGGAGGTCATCGATTGAGTGTGGGTAAAAACTGTCTACTGGCATGCCATTTTGAAGCAACACTTTACTGTAATACAAAAGGTCTGGGTTTGAACAGTCATACAATTCAGAATCTTAACTATTGCTTATAGCATGGGTCTCAAACCTCTTTGACTCAAAGTGCCATATGGCAAAAAAGTTAGATTTTGTTTGTTCTGATAGCCTCACTATGTATTTTAAAAATCAAAACTTTACAAAACCACTAAACGCGCTCGCCAGAAAAAAAGCTCATTTTTTCGTCCTAAACAACGGTTTCAAAGGAAAGTTTGAGCACAGTTATTTCCTAAAAATGCACAACCTGAGCCTGACCCTAAATCCTCAAATATCAAATATGAAAATGTGGGTTTACTAGAGGAACAAACCAAGTTCATGCCAGCATGAGTTTACAATGATGGATCTGAAACTTGAAATAATCATGATTTACCAGTGTCCAAATTGAACATTCGTGTCAATTGACAATAGTGGAAAAATCAGCTGGTTGAACTCATTTAAACAGATTTAATAAATCAATTTTAATAATAAAAAAGAAGATCAATTTTAATACAGAAAAATTGAGAGAGTGATATATCACCCTCACAGTAGATGTGATGAGTATTGATATTTCTTAACAATCTGTTATTTGGGTTAGTATGGCATAAATATTCTCTGATAACTGATCTTTGTTAAAATTGTACCTTGAGCTGTGTTGCTGCTGAACCCCTCAAACAAGCACCAAAACCTGATCCATCATTAATATTAACCATCCATTAAAAAAAGAAAACTTTGCTTGTTTAAAGAATGGTTGTATTTTGCTAGACAAACAAGCTGAGAGTTACTTTTTGTCACTGATCGGTGCAAAGGGCTACCAGTTATCTGCATTCCTAAAAACATATTATCATGTGATCAGTGTGATGTTACTATGTTATTACCAGGTTAACTATTGAAAGTATGGTTAAATAGACTCAGTCAACCACTAAAAATAAAAATCATTTTACTAGAAAATCCCAATAACAGCACTAATGAGCTATTCTCAGCGGGCTACTCAGCTGTCCTTACAGGGCCACCTTGTGCTCACAGGCACTACTTTGGAGACTTAGCTTTTAAGCAGATAGATACCTAAGTAGATAAGTAAGTAAAGATATTAGGTGGATCGACGTACGGACTTAAAAAAATGTAAGACGAAAAGACGGACAGACAATCTAAGGATCCTCAATCATCACTAATACCTGCTAACAGATCCCGATAACCAACAAAGTGTTACTTCTGGAGATAAATACCAATAACTTATCCTTTGTTCTACTACATGGAGTGTGACAATAAGCATTCTATAAACAAAACACAACTCACTTTGTCTCTAAATTACATCAGCCCATACAAGCACAACAGTTTGGTACACATCCTAAACGATGCTCAACAACAAAATAGCTGAGCTCTCACATGCTTCAGGCACATCACAGAGTGGTATAGAGGAGACAAGACCAAATTGCTCTACTCCTTGCTTACTACTTCAGAAAATCAAAATATAATAACCAGGAGCATACTATAAGTGCTTGAAATGAGTATCCGCATATTTTTTATTTTGCAACTGAGGTTCTATATGACTTACAGTATTACAGGAACAGTGTCTTTTTTACGGAATAACTGTGCACTCGACCTCATGCAAGCAGACCATATGAGTGCAGAAATGCAGGCCTATTCATTAGAGAAGGAATCTCCAAGGAAACCTAGTGCAAGTAAGAAATGTCTCCTTGGCCATCTCCCTCACCTTCCATTACACTTTGCTACATTAATTTTTCTCATCGTTAAGGAGGCGAGTGGCTAGGTGGAATTCCTAGTCATAGTTCACTTCGCACCCTGAGTCCTTTATCACGCTGTCAACATTGCACTGCCAAGGTCGTTTCTATAGCTCAAATACCTCTTTCTCGCTGAAGTAGCCGAGCTTTGCCTTGTTCGTAAATTGCAGGCGCTAATGCTGATAGCCTTGGCTTTACTTTCTCCCACATGAATGAACTCTCGGTGGACAGATGATCTTCGCGCCCCCACCTCTCCTCACTATCAAAGTAACCGATTTGCCTAAAGTCGCCGTTACATCGGCCAGTGACAGATCCCTTTAGCTAACTGATGGGACATTTGCTTGCTTTGTTCAATCGCCTGTACTGGGGAAGGGGGTTGCAGGGTAAATCAGGGCAGCGGAGTCAGTGGAGTTGTAGACACAGCTAAACCAGACTATTCAAAAAAATAATCCGACCAAATCCAGCAAAAGCCAGATTATTTGTAAGCCCCAAACATGATCCTGGCTAACTTTCCTGAGGTGTCATGCATACCAAGGCTAATTTATATGTCCCTCGGAGTACACAGACGCTCTACTCCTTCAGATTCAAAAAACAGTTGTAGCCTGAAAAAGCCTGTTTGGGACGAGAATAAAAATGTACCCAACTGCTTCCGTTGATTGGTAAAGAAAAAAAACCAAACGGTGTTCAGTTTGTAACAAGTCAGAAAAATTGGTTTTCAGAATCAGTTATGCTTGCTTAAAGAAGGGGTGCATCATTGAGGTGTCCTTAAAACTTTGAAAGTAAAATTATTATTCTATTAGGTATGTGTTAACAATCCCCAATTTATTTCAAAGGGGCTACAAAATGTTTTCCCAGCAGGCCTATCTATTTATATCTTACTTTTAGCAATGCATTAGGTAAAATGAGAGGGGGCGGGGTGAGTTGAAGAGTCACTGAATGCTCGTCATCGTAGTTTTTGTTTGTGTAGCATGAAAATGGTAAAAGTAAGAAAAGACCCGTTTCAAATACCAAATTAAACCCCCAAAATATGGATAAATGGAATATTTGATGAGTTTATTGAGCTAACTGAGGCTGTAATGATGACTAAGCCAAGAGATGGCAGCAGAGGGTAACACATTTACAAATTCCGTTCAGTACATTTAATATAGAAAAAAGAAAACATCCTGATTTATTTTGCAAAGGTTTTTTTAACAACCCTCCAAAAATAAGGTCATGCTTTGAAAACCAACTTCAGAAATTGGTCATTAAAAAAAGTGTTGCTTGAACAAACCGCGTGTTTCTTGTCGTACCAGAAGTCAAACCATGCCAATGCTTATAAATGCCAAAGTAATCCAAAAATGAAACTAGCCCAAGCATTTTAATCGGACTACTCAAGGTTAGACTAAGACCAGAATTAGATTTCCGTGTGTGTTTACATGGCTTTTGATTACGTGAAGACCTGCATCAGTCCGATTTCAAATTGTGTATATTATTATCTTTTGCATGGGTCTGGCTCCTTCATTCTGTTCCCCAGTCAACCAAATATTTTTTCAAAAACTAAAATTACTTGTACCATTCTAGGGACTTCAATTATAATTGTTATCGTTCCGATATGTCACTTAACTTTGAAAAATTAACCATTTTCTAAGATTTTCTTGCTGCCTTTAATGCAGCACTTTATTTCTTTCATAGTTTTCTCTTGCATTTATTCATTTTCATGCAATCTTGTGCTAGTGGCTCAATTTTATCCCTCCTTTTTCTTCTTTATTCCCCTTGCTGATTTTGCTCTGCGCTTCGGAACATTTTTACTTTCCCATTTTTTGATCTGTTGTTACATACACAAGAGCCATTCTGCTTTTCATGGTTTATCTTCATAAGCTCCATAACCGAAACCACTTGAGCTTCAGCACATGTGTTACCGAATGTGTTTCCGAAAAGATGTGCCAAAAGTGTTTATCATCATGATGGCATAAGTGGCATTTCTTTACTAAGAATGAACATATACCAATAAATGGTTTATGATAGTAATGGTTGAGAAAAATCTTACTGTATCCAATATGGTCAGTTGGAATTTAAATACATTTTCACAGAGTTATTTAAAAAAAATAGTAAAATAATAAATGCCAGTGTATGCTGTTTGGGCACTACATTCTGGTGTACACAGTGCAATCAAAATCAAGTTTGTTTGGCATTTACCATACCTTCAACGAATGTTAAAAAATAAAGAGGATCTGGAATGACTCCATTCTCTTCTGCATTCTATTCTTCCATCATCATTTTGCAACAAAAAGCTATTCCAGCCAACATAGTGGAGCAGGTTTGCAGTTAATAACTAGACACGAGAATCCATTAGTTTATTCAGCAAGAAGGAAGTTAAACGAAAAGTGTGTATTGTTAACTGACTCGTAATGTGGAAAAAAATGCAATTTATTGCAAAAAAATAAATAATGATTTGAATAATAAGCAGAATTACATGGACTATCGTACATCATGCATTTTTAAAATAATAATAATTAAAAAACTATTTTGCATATTATGAGCCTCATTTTAAAGGCAAGGACATAAATACATCCTACTTTGATGCAACGGATAGCCTCAACAAGACTGATAAAAGATAATTAAACTATTGTGATGTGTCACTTTGAGTCTCAGTTTTTATGCTTCCATTTGTTTTTAGCACTCGTTTTTGGTTGTAGTAAACAATACATCAACAAATAGTGCTCACATACTACAGTGTCCCTTGATGGTCCATGTTTTGATTATTTGGGGTACACAGAACAAGGCTTCTGTGTACTGGCCAACCTCCTATGTGCCAGTGAAACATTTAGGGTCAAACTTGAAGGAATGAAAATTGATTTCCCAGCAATAAAAAGTCAGAGCCACTCCTGATTGAATGATGTTTTACCTCCGCCTGGTGCGACCCAGAAATAATCTTCGACTCTTGCAAGACGGTTTAAATGTATAGAACATCTAGAAAACCGAGAGTGCGGCAACCGATTTAAATACGTGCCGTATAATTCAGCTGTCAGTAGTTCGAACCTTCAAAAGAATGTGCAGGCAACCCACCGTATATGATAACAATGCAATTGCCTTGGTATTCTAACTACTTACACCATTAACCATGGTAACATGTCAACTTTACATTATCTTGTTAAGCAAAAATATATTTTTTTTATATATTAATCAAACAATATATCCATCAATGCGGTGAGAAATTAGCATGCCCACAACAGAAATTGGCGTTAAAGCCAATAATACAGTATCAAAAGGATGCCAAAAGTGCATTAAAAGGACACCATGCCTCTGTTTTTAAGTATGTTTTTAAATAATTTTGTTTCAGAATAAATTCTGAAAATATTATAGAAGTTAAAAAAAACACATTTTGGAGTAAATGATGAGCCCCCTTTTGTTGCTAAATTAGGACCCCAAACTGAAAATAGCTTGGAAGCTCTGATTGAATAAACAAGATTACAATAATTAAAATACGAATGCAGAGGTTCACTGGGGCTGCTTAAGCAAGTTCTGGGTGAGGTTGGGCCAGATGAAGTTTTCCATCAGGAAAGGTCTGATTGAACAAAACCACTGTTTCAAATCTGTTTAAGTCTTTAAAAATGAAACAATGAAACTGTATACAAAAAAAAATCCATCAATCAGTAATAATAAAAGAATAATAATAAAACTTAAACATTAATAAACCAAAAATGTAAGTAATATACAATTATTACTTTTGTGACTCAAATGTGTGTAACTTTCTTAGCATAAACAAAAGTCTTATCACAAACTCAAGAACATGGCTTCTTGCAAAACATTATGTTTAAACATTACACGTAATCTGCACCTTTGTAGCTAAAAGTAAGAGCCGCCACTCAAGCCAGGCTGTTGCACCTTATGATGACAAGACAGAAGCAAAAACTATCAAGTCATGTTTTGTGACCAAGGTGAAGCAGATAAAACTCAGGCGCCTAAAACTATTGTCATGTTTTTGAGTCCCCTGTTCTTACGTCAGTGGTACCACTCCTGGAAATCATCTGGGACCTGCATGCACATAAGACTGGCTCTTAGACCCAATTGATCATTGATAAGCAACAATAGTGTCTGTGTACTCCTGGCCCTGCCCCACCTAGCGTGGAAAAAGGAATTAAAATCCCACAGCCAGGCCCATGAAAGTAAAATGAAAGGAGCCAGGCACAACCAACATACCAAAAAAGACCACATAGGATGGCCTGAACACAACACAATGTTCATACAACAGACCAGATCAAATTTAAACATGCTCCTACATCTAATGCATTGAAAGAGTCCCACTGATATCCCACCAACACAGTTACTGTGATCAGGTCTTTACTAGTTTGGCATTAATTTGTCAAGAGACGACCAAACATGACAGCAGGGAATTGTCGCAACACGCAAGCAGAACCTCCACCATGCAGTGGCATGACAATTTTACTTTGGAACAGACCGAAATCATATTACATTCCATTGCTGGTAATTGCTCCCACATAACGCTCCATTCTGAGTGAAAAACAGATATACGTGGTCATCTCACACAGGAATCTTGTAGCTGAGATTAAAATCCTAAACCTCATATTCGGAGGCAGACCATTAACGCCGCCATGCTGCTGTTTAAAGTATACAAATTAAGAAATACATTTCCACATCATGAGGTTTCTTACTTTGGGTCCACCTTTTTCATTTTATCCATGACCTTCTTCTGTTACTCCTGTCATCCTCTCAATCTCCTCTTCCTCTTTGTCCCTATGCTCTTGCCCTCTATGCCCCGGTACAATCATCACAGACTCTCGAAGTTTCCTGACAGAGGCAGATCATTGTCTGAGAAGCCATCCTTCCTGACCTTGATGCCGGCAGCCTGCGACTTAAGAGGAATTCACTTAACTCGAGTTAGCAAGAAATACAGTAATATACAAAGACTCCGTTCAAAATGAAGCCAATAAAACACAAGAAACACAAATAGAAATACTTCCACCCACATGCATGCTGTACCGCTCATAATAAGGCGGCCTCAGATAATAACTTGACGACTTGTGATTGCAGTACAGATTTGATCATGGAAACCAATGACGACGTAGGTCAACATGGCATTCACCTTCCGCCTTGCTTTTTCAAATTAACTTTGACATCCCAATTTGCTCTTTTCTCATCAGCCCACACACTTGCACAGCAGTGCAAGGGAGTTGTTCTCATTTCGTATGTCTTAGTTGATCATCAGCAGACAAACATTCATTGTCAACATCCCCTCAATCCACTGATTGCATACTGAAGAAAAAGTGCTACAGCCTCAAAAGCCACACAAAAGCCCTAAACTTTAACAAAGAATGTTATTGGTGGCAAAAAAAGTTCAGTTATTTGATCGGTCTTTTTGTGCCAACAGCGGGGGGACCAACGGTGCTGTACCCCTCCATACCTGACACTGTTTCCAGCCGTTTCCATCTACATTGTTTTCAGTTCTGCTCTATTCTGTATAAGTCACATGTTTTTGGATCATGTGACCATTCAGAATGATGATTACAAAGACGAGCACATACTTATCAGTGTGTCAAAACAAATAGTAAATGAAGGATGCGTCGCATAAAATGTGAGCCCTACATTTCTAGACGACAGCGCCTGGGTAACCATACTGAGGAGAATAGTGCCAGATTGCGAGTTGTCTTTATGTGTGTTCGACAATTGTGGTTGCCGCGGTAATGGACCAAATTGCATTCCCTTGTTATTTTTCCTCAAGGATTAAAAGAAACTTCAGCAACCTGACAGTGACGCCGATGAGTCGGAAAGAGAAGTGTAGTGTGAACTTTCACTGCTGTTCAATTCTAAAGACTTCAGGAAAAAAGTTTAAAAATTGAGTATGTTGCGTATATTACACAAAGTAGTGTCAAACTTCCCGTTTTTCTCCTGTTATGTATTATATAAAAATATATTTAGAGAGAATGTATTGTTGTATAGAGCTGCTCTCCATTGTACTCGATGCCGCCACAATAAAAAAACAAAGAATAAGCCACAGTGTTTTAATATAGCAAAAAAGTAACAGCTTGTAATCCTAAATCTGCGATAATCAAAACTTGCTGTAGGTTCATTCAGCTCAAAACATTTTGAGTTATTGTATAGGAGTTTTTAAAAGATTATGAGTGTGAAAGCCATTGGTCCCTAGCAAAATACAGGAAGTGTGTGCAAGTATGAAAATACATATAA
Source organism: Urocampus carinirostris (assembly GCF_059441175.1). Lineage (NCBI taxonomy): Eukaryota > Metazoa > Chordata > Actinopteri > Syngnathiformes > Syngnathidae > Urocampus > Urocampus carinirostris. The sequence goes on along the minus strand of NC_142353.1, from coordinate 19,181,312 downwards.
AACAAAGAAAGCTAGAACTGAAATAGGAATGCCAACTGTGAGTCAATTTACAGTGGCTTGCGAAACTATTTGGCCCCCTTGAACTTTTCGACCTTTTGCCACATTTCATGAAACTGTAATTTCTTGTCAAGCATCAACAATATGTGGGACTCAATCATGAAGTGGAACACACTTTATTGGATATTTTAAACTTTTTTAACGAATAAAAAAACGAAAAAGTGGGTGTACAAAATAATTCAGCCCCATTGAATTAATACTTTCTAGCGCCACCTTTTGCTGCGATTACAGCTGCAAGTCGCTTGGTGTATGTCTCTATCAGTTTTGCACATCGAGAAACTGATATGTTTGCCCATTCCTCCTTGCAAAACAGCTCACACTCAGTGAGGTTGGACGGAAAGCGTTTGTGAACAGCAGTTTTCCATTGTCGTTTTTCCCTTATGTTTTGGATAATTGTCATTTTGGAAGACAAATCTCCGTCCCAATCTCATGTCTTTTGCGGACTCCGTCAGGTTTTCTTCCAAAATGGTCCTGTATTTGGCTCTATCCAACTTCCCATCAATTTTAACCATCTTCCCAGTCCCTGCTAAAGAAAAGCAGGCCCAAACCATAATGCTGCCACCACCGTGTTTGACTGTGGGGGAGGTGTGCTGAGTGTGATGAGCTGTGCTGCTTTTACGCCAAACAGAACGTCTTGCATTTTTGCCAAAAAGTTCGATTTTGGTCTCATCTGACCAAAGCACCATCTTCCACATGTTTGGTATGTCTCCCAGGTGGCTTGTGGCAAACTATAAATGACACTTTTTATGGATATCTTTAAGAAATGGGTTCCTTCTTGCCACTCTTCCATAGAGGTCAGAATTGTGCAGTATACGACTGATTGTTGTCCTATGGACAGATTCTCCCACTTCAGCTGTAGACCTCTGCAGTTCGTCCAGAGTGATCATGGACCTATTGGCTGCATCTCTGATCAGTTTTCTCTTTGCATGAACTGAAAGTTTTAGGGGACGGCCCGATCTTGGTAGATTTGCAGTGGTCTGATACTCCTTCCATTTCAGTATTATTGCTTGCACATTGCTCCTTGGGATGTTTAAAGCTTGGGAAATCCTTTGTATCCAAATCCAACTTTCAACTTCTCTACAACAGTTTCTCAGACCTGCCTGGTGTGTTCCTCGTTCTTCATGATGCTCTCTGTGATTTAAACAGATCTCTGAGACTATCACAGTGCAGGTGCATTTATACAGAGACTTGATCACACACAGGTGGATTCCATTTATCATTGTTAGTCATTTAGATCAACATTGAATCATTCAGAGATCCTCACTGAACTTCTGGACAGTTTGTTGCACTGAAAGTAAAGGGGCTGAATAATTTTGCACACCCACTTATTCGTTTTTTATTTGTTAGAAATGTTGAAAATATCCGATAAAGTGTGTTCCACTTCATGATTGAATCCCACTTATTGTTGATGCTTCACAAGAAATTACAGTTTTATATCTTTATGTCTGAAGTCTGAAATGTGGCAAAAGGTCACAAAGTTCAAGGGGGGCAAATAGTCTCGCAAGCCACTGTACATTATTTATTAAGGGATAGGCGTTAGTTATATGAGGTTACTAGATCATCAAGGACTGATCTCCTTAGATCATCCATTTATTAATTTATCTTTAGAACCATTACATTCCATTTAAATTCCCTGTGATTTGTTCATTCATTCTTACTTTAACTGTGCTTTTAATTGTATTAATTCCCAGATTTTGTGCTTTGGCACACTCACGCTTAAGAGGCTACAGTCTACAAACAAGATCATGAGGTTTGTATAAGAGTCGCACCTTCATCTCATCTCATCATCTGTACCGCTTATTCTCATTATTGTCGCGGGGAGCTGGAGCCCATCCCAGCCATCGCCGGGCAGTGGGCAGGGGACACCCTGAGCTGGTTGCCAGCCAATCGCAGGGCACACGGGGCCAGACAACTCACTCGCTCATTCACACCTAGGGACAATTTTGGACCGGCCAATTCACCTGAAATGCATGTTTTTGGAATGTGGGAGGAAACTGGAGTGCCCGGAGGAAACCCACGCAAGCACGGGGAGAACATACAAACTCCGTACAGGAAGTCTGGAGCTGGATTTGAACCCACGAAGGAGGTTCCAATGACACCTTCCTATCCATAAATGGCTTTTCCTGGGTGCCAGGGGAGTCAGGTAACAGCAAATTTTGTAAATAACACACGTTTGAGTTAAAGATAATGTGGAATCATCTTATTTGATGACAACAGAGTATCATGACAATGCTTTACCAAATGCATACAAGAAAGTTACTTATGAAACAATTAATTATTAGTCCTAGGATCCCTCTTGGTAGAGTGGAGACAGTTGTTCAGTGAGTCGAAGTAGTGTGCTTTATTCAATTTGGGTGTTATTATTAAATTCAATGCATGTTTAATAGTTATTCATCTTTGCACGGTTCAAATGAAAACCTGTTCAGAGGATATAATTGGCTTGATATATGAGGTTTTTTTTTTTTTGTTTTATTTCTCCTTTCAGACCAGCGTTATGGTAAAATGATGAGAAATGAGCAAATTACTAAAAATGAAAAAGTAAAAAAATTGTGATGAAAAATAAGATTGTGATTTTTTTTTGTTGAAATTTATTTCCACATACCCACCCCCACCATGGGCAAACAGACAATTTTACCTCTAAAGTTATTGTATTCAATTTTTGAGGTGCATCTGACATTAAACATGAATCCATTTCACTTCACCAGTGTTTTATTCTCAGTATTCTCCCTTCACCATGGACTACAAGTCCTACTTATTACTAATGTACAAACCGCCTTCCCGACCAACAGCGAGTCTCTTAAAAAGTCATAAAGAGCATAATAAAACTCCTCCATCTGCGAACCGATTAGCGGTTGGATCTCCCAAAGGGGTCTTGCACGCAAGGCGAGAAACTATATTGAGACACAGCGCTTTTTTGTTTTTAATATAGATCAGATATTTTTGGCACACTAGTAATGAACAGTGTCATTTTATTAATTGTCCACTGGTCATTTAAAAGGCACCAAAGTGTCCTTTGTGAGAGCACGGTGATGGATTACAATCGTAACATCACTTGAACTTTCTCATACAGAAAAAAAATGTATAAATCTATTGCAGTAACTCTCCATGGACAGTCATAGTCAGTGACTTAAAGCCCATTTTAGGTGATTTGTTCTTCATTTTAAGGTTGCATTGAAATGTATTACATCAATATCAAGTAGCTTGTCCTTAAGGGACAGCCTTGGTATTTGTGGCATACTCTGGGATTTGTTAATGACTTAGGGACTGTTGCTTTAAAGCAGCAGGGGGAAACAATTAAAAATGGAGGCCTTTCACACTCAGGAATACTTGTAAAAAGGTGGTTTTCGTGCAGCTTGTGTGTGTTCAACAGCAAGAGTGTCATGTTCAACCTTTTCGACATTTAAACAGTGTGAACCTGTGAAACCTTAACCCCCATTCAGTGTGTGTGTTCTGTTTGTGTGTGGCTATGTGCTGAGATTTTTTGACAAACTGATAGTGGATACTTCTGTCAGAGAATATTCAACCCAACTCAGGACAGGTCTGATGGGTTTATCACTATCTAAATTAAAGGTAGTCCCATACAATTCCTGCTTTGTGGTGATAGACTGACTGCTACAGCTTGTAGTCAAGATCATTTTTGAGTGAAATAGCCAGCAAGGATGTCATGTATCATCTAACTTTTGCACTTTGTTGTCTATCTCAAGAACCATCATGGTTAAATTACATATCTGGTGAAACAGTCAGCATATAATGCTCCATGTTCTCATTACACCATTACCCAACAAGCCAAGTCTCATAACCAGAATTTGGACTTGACATTCGTCCAAATGTGTTGGCCATGCCTGCCACCTTACATTGATTTGGCACCAAAGGTCTTACGCGCCTCAACTGCACATTTTTAGATGACAACTTGGTTACCCATTATACGGCAGAGTGAGAATACAGTTTTGTAGTTTGCAGCTATTAGAAATGCTCACTTTACTGCTTGTGCATGGAATTCACTTCAAATGTGGCATTTGAGAAGTCAATAAGACTGCTTGAAGTCCATGCTCACAGGTTCCCACCATCCATTTCTTCCACTTTTCCGGACTCAGGTTAGGGCTATCAGCTTCAGCAGGTAAGCCCAGACGTCCCTTTACCCATCCACTATATCCAGCCATTCGGCCGGATCTAGAGGCATTCCCAGTCCAGCCTAGAGATGTAAATTCTACAGCGCTTCCTGATCGGGCCATGGGTGTCCTGGTAGTGGGACATGCCCGGAACACCTACCAGGAGAGTCGTCCAGGTGGTATCCCTATTTAATGCCCAAGGCTTATCAGCTGGTCCCCTTCAACGCGGAAAAGTAGCTCTATACTGAGTCCATCTTGGATGACCAAGCTGTTCACCCCATCTCTTAGGGAGATCCCAGCCACTGATGCATAATCTTGTTCTTCCAGTTGTGACCCACGGTTCATGACCATGTCCATGTTATATATTTAAAAAAAAGAAAAAGAAAAAAAAAAAAAAAATGTGTGTGTGTGTGACTTTATTTTACACATACAATAACGCAATACAGCTCTGGTAAATATTTCAACAAAAGGCAGTATCGAAGAGGCTAAAGCTTGATTTTACCAATCAATCGATAAATACTTAATTTGTTTGCGAATTTATCATGTAAAAGTATTATGTCCACATTTTTCAAAGGCAATAATTACCATCAAAATATGTACAATACATATTTGGGCAATCTTTGTACCCATGTCTAGTACAAAATACCATTTAATCTAAGACTTATTAATGTTCAGAAGCCTAAACAAGCTTAACAACGTCCATATTACTTGAACAAAATCAAAATATCAAAAGAGGGTATGCAAGAGCTTGAAATCTTCTTGACAATTTCTGTTGCAATATTATAGCATGGCTCCAAGTGACCATTTATCGGTCTGTATTTTTGCCATCGGGCCTATGACACTAATGTCACATGTTGTTGGTATTGATCCAGTTACTGTTACTTACAGTTGTTTTTTATACTTGTTAACTTACACGTTTTCCCCATATTTTGTACGTGTTTTGACCATATCGAATAGTGGACACCATTTAATCAAAAAAATGTACGGGAAAAACAATCAAATATGGAAATAAAAAACATCATTTTCTTTTCTAAAAATTGATCACGTCTTGCTTTTTTTGGCTATAATTCGTATCATTACTTGTAGGAGACGTCAAGGTCATTGTAGGTTGCTAATATTGGTGCGGTATTCAATATTGTCTTGCTATGAGTAAATAAGCGCCGCGTTGTTTGTAAGGTTTATTTTCGCTTAATAACGGGAATGGTGTTCATTAAAAGGGGGAACAGCTGGCTGAAGTTGACATGTACGTGCATTCCTATAACGAACAAGTGTCCCTGCTTTTGAAGCCTTGTTTTTCAGAATCTTCGTATCCCTCATTATTGTGATAAAAGGAATGATTGCATCAAACTTTTTTGTACCCAAGAGTACACAGTAATACACAGAATTAATTCTAACCTCCATGACCCAAAAAAAAGATGACAGTGCAAAACAAAAGTGCTTGGTATACATTTAAAAGAGCTCGTCAACAGAAGTTCTTTACATGAGAACGCATGCGCACAGCAAGTGTATCTTGTTTTATTCATCAGCATGCAAGGTGCATTGCCCTCCTGAATTCAACGCCCACAGAGGAGCATTTGTGAGCCGTAGGTGGCAGGTTTCTCGTCTTTGTGTGCAGGCACACTTGTGACTCGCTTCCCATATGCGGCGTGGAAGAGTGAGTCACTTCATGTAACGTAACCTTTTCTGAGTGTGAGTCAACAATAAGCGCATAGGGGTAGGAGTTGGGAAGAAACATAAACCCTCACAAAGCTAGTCACAATGTACATCCCAAATTACATGTGCTAAAAAGTGGATTGGTCCCTATAAAAGTAGAAAATACCTCTAAGTGTGTGGAGTTTACGTGTTACAAAGATACGCGTTCCTGGAACACGAGTACTTTTCTCTGTAACGATTCCTCTTACGCATTGTTAATGACATTTGTAACTCAACTGTCGTGACAATAGGGCGTGTTACTCCACTACTTTTTAAAAGCAAACCATGACTTACAATGCCTTCTGTTCATTGATAGTTATTTACTAACTCAAACAAAAACCATAAACCGGCAATACAAAGTTGTGTACGATTAATAAGGAAGGTTTGAAAGTGCGTACAAAATACAACAGAATACAATTATTTTACTGGACTGTCTCAGAAAATTAGAATATTGTGATAAAGTTCTTTATTTTCTGTAATGCAATTAAAAAAACAAAAATGTCATACATTCTGGATTCATTACACATCAACTGAACTATTTCAAGCCTTTTATTATTTTAATATTGCTGAATTTGGCTTACAGCTTAAGAAAACTCAAAAATCCTATCTCAAAATATTAGAATATCACGAAAAAGTATACAAGTAGGCTATTCAACTAATCACCTGAATCATCTAATTAACTCGAAACACCTTGCGAGGGTTTCCTGAGCCTTAAAAACACTCAGCTTGGTTCAGTAAACTAAATCACTGCTGATCTGACTGCTGTCCAGAGGACCATCATTGATACCCTCCATCAGGAGGGTAAGACACAAAAAGAAATTTCTCAAAGAGCAGGCTGTTCACAGAGTGCAGTTTCAAAGCATATCCACAAAAAGTCTGTTGGAAGGGAAAAATGTGGCCGGAAACGCTGCACAACCAAGAGAGATGACCGCAGCCTTAACAAAATTGTGAAGAAGAGCCGCTTCCAGAATTTGGGGGAGCTTCAAAGACAGTGGGCTGAAGCCGGAGTCCAGGTATCAAAAGCCACAGTTCACAGACGTGTCCGGGAAATGGGCTACAATAGCCGTATTCCCATGGTCAAGCCACTTCTGAACTCAAGACAACGGAAGAAGCGTCTGACTTGGGCTATGGAGAAGAAGCACTGGACAGTTGCAGAGTGGTCCAAAGTCCTCTTTTCAGACGAAAGCAAGTTTTGCATTTCATTTGGAAGTCAAGGCGCCAGAGTCTGGAGAAAGGCTGGAGAAGAGCAAAATCCAAGTTGCTTGAAATCCAGTATGAAGTTCCCACAGTCAGCAATGGTTTGGGGAGCCATGTCAGCTGCTGGTGTTGGTCCACTGTGTTTCATCAAGTCCAGAGTAAATGTAACTGTGTACCAAGAGATTTTAGAGCACTACATGCTTCCATCTGCTGAAAAGCTCTATGGAGATGAGTATTTCATTTTCCAGCATGATCTGGCACCTGCCCACAGTGCCAAAACCACCAGTAACTGGTGCACTGACCATGGCATCACTGTCCTTGATTGGCCTGCTAATTCCCCTGACCTGAACCCCATCGAGAATTTGTGGGGTATAGTTAAGAAGAAGATGAAAGACACCAGACCTACAAATGCAAATGAGCTGAAGGCCGCTATCGAAACATCCTGGGCATCAATAACACCTCAGCAATGCCACAGGCTGATTGCCTCCATGCCACGCCGGATTGATGCAGTAATCCGTGCAAAAGGATTCCCAACCAAGTACTGAGTGCATCAATGGACATTTTCAAATGTTTGATTTAGTTTTGCTGTTATAAAATTGTTTTTTTTACTTGGTCTGAGGAAGTATTCTAATATTTTGAGATAGGATTTTTGAGTTTTTTTCAGCTGTAAGCCAAAATCAGCAATGTTCAAATAATAAAAGGCTTGAAATAGTTCCGTTGATGTGTAATGAATCCAGAATGTATGACATTTTTGTTTTTTTAATTGCATTACAGAAAATAAAGAACTTTATCACAATATTCTAATTTTCTGAGACAGTCCAGTATATTAGTATGAGGGCAAGTAATCCATCCCTACTGGTATTCTCATATTTTCCTACCTGTATACTGTATACGCTTATAGAACATAATGATATTTGGAGGTCAGTTTATATGTGCATATTTGGCTTTGTGTCACTAGTAGCGAATGGTTGGCAGCGTGTGGCGATGGGGGCGTGTTTCATACATTAACAACAAACCAATGGTGAAAACATGAGCACAAAAGTGATGGCAAATGAGTGCTGGATATTGATATTATTTGTAAAAAAAAAATGCTTGCAATACCCCATGCCTGAAGAAAATAAGAAAATGTCTTAGACATTAGCCAAAAATGGAGAAAGACAAAATGGATATGGTCTCAGTTATCTTAGTTTGCATGTACTCAAAATTGCACAAGGCAATAAATATGAAGGGTTCACTGCTTTCATGGGGCTTGTGGGCTTAAATGTGAGTACATGTAACTAGATATATACTTTTCAGAGTGATGCCTCACTTTTTCGTGTCAGTAGTTCAGGGGGTAACGCAGTTACTCTTTGAATGAAGTTACTAGTAACTTGTCACGCTTTTCTGTAACGCCCCTTACACCTGTACTCATCTGAGTTTCTGTATGATGAGCCATAAATATTTGTTTCACTAATCTGGATCACCATTTGACTTTGGGTGAGAGTTGTGATAGACCCTGAGCTGATCAGATGTCAATCACAGGTCTGACACAGTAAACCAATAATCTACTCTAAGTTTAAACCACTATGTACAACTTCTGGAGTTAAATTAACAGATAATTCACGTTTTGGTACCAGGAGGAATCAGAAAGTAGGAATACTAAAGATATTTCTCAACCTAGAAGCCTTCACTAACTGTTAGTCATTTGGGCGCAAGTCCCCACTATCTTAATGAATCTAAATGGACAGTCTCAGTGGGACTGTGCGCTGCAAAATCGAGACGATGGGAACGAAGAGACTAGAACCAGATGCATTCAGAATTCTGCTATAACAATCTGTTTTGCGCACTCCATGGGTTGGTATTTGTATCATGGGGGCTTTAAGGAAACCCTTGACCTATTTCACAAAGGAGCAATTAATTTAGTCCAAATGTTCTGATTTGAATGACTCATAATGCTCTGTAGCAATTCTTGGAGCACAGTCAGAATGAATCTTGCATAAATTCCCTATGTTATCCATGCTCGTTTATGATTTGCTCAGTAATAGTTCACGGATCCCTGAACCGCCTTGAGTTTTGGGGTTTTATACTGATTTCCATGTTTACTCATAGCAAAAGACGCATCCTGATCCAAGCCGGATCAGCACTTTCATCATCTGGTTGCTGGCATTGTCGCTTTCAAGGATTTGCATGCTCCTTAGAGACGTTTTGTTAGAAATCAAAGCATATTAAAAGTATCAAGCATGAATATGTTAGGCTACCATCTGGCCTGCGTCCAGTAAAGCTTAAGGATTCAAATTATTTATGTCTCTTTGCCAAACCTGGTATTTCTGATTCCCTTTTTATTTTACTTCACCATTGTCACCAGTCAAATACAGTACTGCAAAAGAATGCTTTCAAAACATTGGAGGTTAGTTCTCTGTCTTTGCAGACCTGCGACACGTGTAACTTAGAAATGAAGAATAGCACATACGCAAAATACACAAACACACAGCACTACAGCTGTTGTCTTCAATTATTGATCGAGGAGATTTTGTACTAAAGTCATCGCAGGTCTTGCAGGCAGAAATTAATAAGACTGATGACAAGGCATATGAGGTAATACGGTAATGGGCCATGATTCATATTTCTTTACACATCACTTTCACAGGTAAGTGGTGAGGCAAAATGCATGAAAGTAGGATACGTTTTATTAAGGCCAATGTACCGACATATGAGGTTTTCTCCTGCAATACAAGAAAATGCTAAGTTTTTGGCTTTGGTGTCGGTTTCAAGATGTGATTAAGTTTTCTCTCTATTTTAGAATAGGAGACTAAGGGATTGTAGGTAGGTTTGTACAAATAATCCAAGGTATTTTACAATTCTAATCAATCTACTTTTTCATGATTACAAATTGGCCTTATCGTACAAAAAATACCAATGAACTATGCAGCTGAAACAAGTCTAGAATTTTAACCTTGCTCTCGTCACCTAAATTCACAAACGCTGAAAACATCAAAGCGGCGCTGCCACGAGCGGCTGCCTTTTCCAGCAGCTGCCCAATTGTTTTATTGTCTGCTCCTATCTTCGGCGTTTTTTCTTCCCGTTTTGACAACTACACTATGGATTACTTCTATCCTATGGACATGGGTTTTAGCGCACAATAGATGTGTGTACTCAAGAAGTTTCAGCTCCTTGCCCTAAAGAATTCTCGTGCCGGCGTGATGAAGGGGCCCATGGTGAAAGGACAGCCGGAGCTAGCGCAGCGGCTAGCGGCGTTATAAGTCTTCGGTACCATCCGCAATTATGGTAAATGCGAACTCACGACCAAATAAGATCATCGAGTGCGGGTGGAAAGCATCGAAGCGCACAGGGAACGCAGTTGCTGTGTTTTGCGGAAACGTGGCTCACGTTTAGCATTCCGGACGCTAACGTGTAGCCACCCGGAGCTACCTGGAGAAATCCGGCTTCAACGTCGCTACACAGAGACACGAAAGCCGGGGGGAATCGGAGAGGAGGCGGACTTGCTAACACGAGGTCGTGTATCCCTGGATTTTCACAAAGAAAAGATTTCCATCTGCCGCAGGAATGTCGAACTTTTGGACTGGCGTGACGTCATCCGCTCCGCTACAAGCACCCTAGGGCATCATGTTAATCTGTTAATAAACAACGGGGTAGACTGCTGGAAGTGTGAATTTCCCTACGGGGATGAATAAAGTATCTATCTATCTATCTATCTATCTATCTAATAAAAACTGTGCCTGCTGCATTGTAGGATTCCAGTTATTTTATTTCATCAGGTTGGTACTTCTGAAGGTCACTTTTTAAGGTGTGAGAATATGTTTTTATTCTAAGTTGCAGTATTACATTGCACATAAAAATGTTAACGAATTAAGTCAACCTGGCAAATCACCACCGACAACAGAGCTGAATAGCCACCATAAGAAAACAGTAGAAAAGGGCGGTTGAACAAATTTAATTGAATAAGCTCCTTCCCTTTTGTATCTTCCATTTGACACGCAAAAGGTCAATGTTCACATAAACTTTGGTTCTATCAACGACATTGACTTTGAGGGTAATTATGTCTACCTCAGATTTAAACAGTATTTTAAGTATCTAAGCGCCAACATTCCCGGGGTTAAAAAAGAATGTAAATGCTGCAGAAATGTGGTAATCGTTTACACTTCCAGAGAAATTTGGTAGTCAGATGCCCAAGTTATCATATGCTGCATTAATGTTGTGTCTTCTACAAAAATATGCTTTGTATAATAATTTTTTAAACTATTTTTGTACTTATCCTTATGTGACTGCAAAAGAAAACTGCTGCTAAGAAATCCAAACATATATAATCTACCAGAAAATTGGTTTGAATAGGAATAGCTTTTCATCATGTCTAACACTCGAGCCACTCCTGTAAAAATACTTGGTGTGTGAAAAATTTGAAGCCAACCTAGCTAATACATTATAATCATCACAGTTGTCAATGCTTTAACTTCATTTCCCTACACAAGAACCAATTTATTAAATGAATACAGCAAGAATGATTTTTTTGAGTAAATGATAATAATGAGACTTGTTGCAAGACAAATCAGGCCATATTTGATGCTCGACTTCTCAGCATTGGAAAGACACACGCAGTCCTTTGTACATGAATAATTACAGCGGTGTCAAATCTAGAAAGATGTTCTTTCTTTAAAGTATGAATCAAACTACAAGCTAAGATACTTTTTATAGAGTTGCGTAGGAGCTCACCAGGTGGCCGCATCAACGACATGTGAGTCAATTCTGTGCAAAGAATATGCAGCATGGTTAGGCTGTGATCAAAGTATCTAGCAAGAAACAGATATGACATTTGCTTCCTTATTGCAATGTAGAAGCAGTCATTTGTTTGAATGAATGAGTCCACCCACACTGCTGATAAAATGAAAATCATTAGAGGTGGAGGAAGCTTGAAAGTTTAACATTGCGGAAAATTTAAGTTATATAGTTTATAACAGACAAACATTTTGATTATAAATAATGCCAACAACATTGTTGGAAAATGTTCCAGATACAAAAAAGCAATTAGTTTCAGGAAACAGAACTGAAAGACAACGAAAGAAATTCAAACCCGTTCCCAAATAGGATTACACATTTGTGTGGGTAACAACTATGATTCTGCTTTTTAGCAAAGAAGCCTCTTTCTGGGTTTGCTTTGTCACTTATCTGCTAGTATTCAACGTGCAGTCTTGAGAATGAATAGATATGAGTCGGTATCACTTCACTTTGCTGCATGGGTGAACTCATTGTGTGAACAAATACAAGCATATCATACGCTCCACAACAGCCTGAACTCCTCCTAACCCTCTACTCCTCCCTCCGGTATCCATTCTACCGTTTCCCATCCATCTAAGTAGCTTAATTTCTCTCCTCTACTGTCCTGACTTTACCCGGCCGGCATGCTACATCTGAGTCAGATTCTGTTTCGGTGCCAGCTTTGCTCTTCTCCCTTTCCTGGGTGTTTTCCTTAGCATACCGTTCTTTCATTGGCATTAAAATCTACTGCTTGTTCTGAAAAGAGGTCATAGAAGTGCTGCCCGTTGTAACATAAAACTGAGTACACACTGAAATAAATAAACACATTGGTTTTGAAAAATGGTTCTTTGGTTTGACCGATCTTGTCTTGCCTGTTCCAGCTCTAATCGGTATCGTCCCGGTCACTGGTACCAGACAAAAACGTTCTTGATCAAGCATTGATTTTTCACCCAAGTTGCATTTTTCTCAAAAAAGGCATTACATGCGCACTCACATAACGTTATATCCGTTTCTGTGTATTTTGAAGTCGTCCATTTGTGTCATAATGAAAGAATCTACCAGTAATAATTGTGAAAGTAAACATGGATAAACAAACAAGAAGGAAGAGAAGAGCTCAGTACGACACCAAAAAATGTGGATCCTTCCAAGGAGAATGTGATGGATGGATTAAATTGTCAACAAAAGGTCCTCATTTTGCATTCTACGTTTCATGTAAAAAGTATGTAACATTTGCTGCTAGTGGATTTTATGCTATTATTAAACATTATGAAATTTCCGGACATACTGTTAAAGTAGTGAGAAGGAAATCACACATCTTATTGACCTGGTATTTTGTATTTACTGCTGATCCAGTGGCATCCCACAAAGTTACATATGCAGTAATTCTTTTCTGCCATTATCTTGTGGAGCACCTTATATCGTGTTTGTCCGCTGATCACTTCTCTTTCTTTATGAAAGCTATGTTCCAGGATTTACAGATATCTAAAGATTTTCATATGTATTATAATTTCCTACTGACATTCCAGGTGATAATGTCAATGATATGAGTGTGCTGTATATTTGGTAAATACAATGAACTTGTCCTGCTCTAAAAAATAGTTGCCAAGTTGCATTTATAAGATTTTTATCACTTAATAAGGCTAATTGCTATCTTTAATGAGAGGAAAAACTGGCTGAGTTTGACAGGTATGACAATCCTTAAGGGCCCGGTAACACAGCCGTTTGCGTCTGTATCGAGGCTGAATCACGGCCAGAAATTTCTGCCTTTGAAGCAGACGCTGTTGGACGCTTTGAGATCGCCATACAGACGAGATACAGCAGTGCTTTACACGCGGTCGGAAATTCACACGCGGTTGGCAGCGCGAAAAAGTTTTGCGCTGCTCAAAACTTTAGGGCCCGGTCACACAGCCTTTCACTGGCGTATCGAGGCTGAATCACGGCCAGAAATTTCTGCCCGTGAAGCAGATGCTGTTGGACGCTTTGAGATCGCCATACAGACGAGATACAGCAGTGCTTTACACGCGGTCGGAAATTCACACGCGGTGGGCAGCGCGAAAAAGTTTTGCGCTGCTCAAAACTTTAGGGCCCGGTCACACAGCCTTTCACTGGCGTATCGAGGCTGAATCACGGCCAGAAATTTCTGCCCGTGAAGCAGATGCTGTTGGACGCTTTGAGATCGCCATGCAGACGAGATACAGCAGTGCTTTACACGCGGTTGGAAATTCACACGCGGTTGGCGGCGCGAAAAAGTTTTGCGCTGCTCAAAACTTTAGACCACGTGTTAACCGCGGGCGGCACACGAGGTACACACGAGGTAACGACGTGCTATGGCCCCGGCCAGGGCGTGGTTACACGTGGGTAGGACGCAAAATTTCAGCGGGTAATCGTGGGTGGAGCACGGTCATAGCATGTTCTGCGCCTGTATCACGGTGTTATTACGTGAAATTAGCGTGTTACACGTGTGACGGTCAAACGCCTTTCTATTACTCTTACTATTACAATGATAACATATTGGTTTCTTCGGTGCCATAGCTTGAAATCTTGATCTTCACTTTTGAGAACTGTTATGCACTCTACCGTAAAGCTTATTATGCAGAAATAAGCTTTATTGTATAGTGCATAACAGTTTCAATACGAGCGATTTGAATAGAAAAAGGCAAAATAAACATGTTACCTGCTCAAAAGTGATTTGTATACGGCGTGCATTACCGTTCGATTACATTCACAACAAATACAAAGACGGAATGGTTTAAGTTGTATTACATTCTCAACAAATGCAATACGAAGTGGTTTTGGTTATATGTTCGCCATTAAATTCCCTAAAAGTGATATAAAAGTGAGATAAAACGAGGTAAAAGTGGTTGTAGTAGCGAGGGGATGCAAATCTCGGCATAACACCGGTTCGGCAGCTTTTATACCCGTGGTCCACGCGCCGAAATGACACGGAAATTACGCGATGAGGAAGCGGAACAGTCGCCGGCGTCTGTTTTGCGGGCATACCACCGATGAACAGCGGGTTGGCCAATTTTGCGCATTTTCCATCGCGGGCAACCACGGGCAAAGAAAAAAATCGTAAAATTTTACCCGCGATACAGACGCAAACGGCTGTGTGACCGGGCCCTAAGGTCCACACTTCTATTGTATTGTCTTTCAAGTAAGAAAATGTAAATCGTCCAAGTGTAATTTAGCTTTCTTCTGATTGTCAGTCATAGATTGCAAAGCTATTTTATTGGTCCAGAAAAGACTGACCTGAGTTGCCGCGGGTAACACCGTTTTAGAAATAAATGAACATACCAATAGGCCTAATGTGTTGCATTCATAGAAGCACTTGTCAGGCTTTACTGCATGAGTCAGCCTCTGGTTGCACTGTGGTTGCTGCTAAGGCTTGTTGCGCTATTCTTCGCATGATCTGTACACTTGCGAATTCCACCTAAAATGTCTATACATGCATACAATGAAACAAACAGGCTTCCAAAATTGCTGATCCCACTTTAAAGATGGCTGAAGGATAAAACAGAGCCAGAGACTGGATAGGCAAAATTCTTGAGCCCTTGTGGGACTTAGAAAAAGTAATCTTTGACGGTGGTTGCTTCCTGCATAAAAGAGATGAAGGTCAAGATGGGTGCAATAATTAGTCAGTGTGTTTAACAGCATTTGAAAGCAAAGAAGGAAGGGAGTCAGCGTTAGGGCAGGAGCCGCTTATTCCACGAAAGTCTGAGATAAAAGTTCCAATTAGCGTGCACTGCACAGCGAGGACGGCAAAGTTTAAGTTTTTTTTTTTTTTTTTTTGGTCAAGATTGGCAATATTTCAAAGACACTTTGAAATGTGATATGCATAATAGCTTTAGGAATTATGCGTAAAATAGTGGGGCAGGGGGAAGGTCACTGCCTATTGCTGTGGAGCTTGCGAACCAAATGTTTGACCTTTAGCGTTTGAAAACCCAAAATGTCAGAACAGTCCTGTTTATGTCAATCGAGTCAAACAAATCTCACATGGAATATGATGTAGATATATATTTATTCTATTTGAATAATTTTTGGAGACAGTCGTATAACATAGCAGTTTGGATTTGTAACGTTGAATAACTGCAGATTTTTTTTTAATCACGTTTTTATTTCTATAAAAAGGCTTTGATGTGAACCCAACCAGAATTGTAAAACCAAACCGTTTTTCTCGCACCATGTATGTGTGAGAGCTTGAGAGAAATTCGGCGAATGGCAGGTGTGATAGGAAGCTGGAAGAGGGAATGTCAATGTTGTATGCAAACAAATACGCATGCAAATGACCATTTATCTACCCAGAATGAAACCTTTCTTTTCTTTTGATAGAAGCTTATTTGGAAAACACATACACTTCTGAATTTAGCCACATTCATCATCTAAATGAACCAAAACGTCTGAACTGAGACTATGTAAGATGAATACATAAACAGTTACGCCCTTGGCATGTAAATAAATACCTCTACCTAAGAAGGCAACCATTACAACTGTGTGATGGTGTTGGGAGTAACAGACTACAATGGAGCGTGGTCCTGGAACACAATTACTTGTTGCAGTAACGAGTATTGTAACGTGTTATTAATACAATTTTGCAACTCTACTGTCGTAATTCCACTTGTTATTAAAAGAAGGTTATGAATAATGGTGTCCTCTAATTGCTTAATCATCCGGTTTTGCTCATCGTTCCCTAAAAGAATGCCATGTTTCTATACCTTTTAAGTACAACTGAATACAGTTATAGCGTTGTCTTAAGCACATTGTATGTGGAAGCTGAATTTATCCTCATGTAGATATTCTCCATACCGTATATATTCGCATCCAAGCAGAATTTACAACTATAAAATAAAATACTGATATCAGGGGGTTAAGCGTAGGGTTATGTGGTTGTGTGTTACCAGTAGAGAATGGTAGGCAGTGTGTGGGCAGGGGCTGACGCGTATACAAGAACAACAAACCAACAGGAAATCAATGGGGCAAACTTGAGCAGTTTACTGTAGAAGTGTCCCTAATGTTTTTTTTGTAAAATCATTGTTGCTATATACAATGAAACGTGTTGGACAGTACTCATATATGGACATGGTGTTTATTTGCAAGCTTTTAAGATTGCACAAACCAAGAAATATGATTGGTGCACTGCCTCCACAGGTTGGTGTACACGTTTCCCTCTATTCCTTGTATTATGTGGTTATTTTAAAGCATTTATTAGGGGTCGGTCTATAAACTATATATGGTACTTTGTAACTAGATTTTTTCCGAGTCCAAACAGGAAAACATCCAGCATTTCCGTCTGGTGCTGAGGCGTCTCCTTGAAAATAGTCTTTTTGTCACAGCAAAATCCACGTCTTCAAGGTGACTTTCCTTGATTTCATCGTCGAACAGGGCTGACTGCTTTTTGATCCTGCAAAAATCCGAGCAATGGCCGTGCGGCCGACACCCACGTGTTAGAAAAAGTTGCAGCAGTTTCTAGGATTTTTTAATTTCTATTGCCGGTTACAACAGTATTATAAGAAGGTAGCGGAGCGCCTGACGTCGTCACTGAGACCATTCATCTGGACTGGGAAACCGGACGACGCCTTCAGGCGTATGAAGACATTTTTTTATAGGTGCAGGGACATCAATCAGGCAGTTAGTGGTTAAGGTGAATATATCCGACATAGGAGTGGATGCGTTACTGTCCCTTTAAGGTTTACCGTATAGTGAACCCAGCAACAGTGTTTCTGCCTCTTTCGGCAACGCTTAAGGTCTACTCTACAAGTCAAGTCGGTGGAGGACTCAGACCTTGCCCTCACACCTGACGACCCTTCCGTAGTCTGGTTTGATGGTGGTGCCCCGGCGCAAGGTGTGGGAGATTGTCTGCTGGAGGGACATCTGGTTCCAGTAACTGGTGGACTGGGAGGTTTATGGCCTGGAAAAAAGGGAAAGACATCCTCTGCGTCTTCTATCCTGTCCATCCTAACAAGATGGGTCGGGGTAATGCAGGCCCCCATTGAGGGTGGGGTACTGTCATGATCCAGTGTGCCATTGCTCATCACCACGCATGCTGCCCATTATCCACAACTGCAGCTCATCAGGGGACTTTGTATAAATGGACTAAGCTGACAAAATTAGTTGACAGATTGTTGCCCTTCGAGCAGCCCCTTGCTGCTGCCTGTGCCATGCCCCAAAAGACTTCCTTCCTTTGTCCAGACAAAACTGTCAACGCTCTTGTGAGTTTGTGTTTGGGTTCAGGCGCCAAACCCATCATCAAGAAGACCTCGTGCATCAAAATGCGGTCTAGGACACCCTCTGTCAGACCAAAGTGCTAGTACAAGTTTGTAGCTAGATCAAGCGAATGTTGCAAAACAAGATGTGATCTCGAGTGGTCCTCAGGTGGATCAAAGTCGTACTACAGCCCAACGACACGAAAAAATGTAATGCACTCTTATTTGCATTGAATTAACGTGCCAAAAGACGTGTAAAACACACAACACAATGAATTGATGTTTATATTGATTGGCAAAACTTTTATCGATTTGTTTTTGCAGTCCTACTCTTGACTAATTTATTTGCAGACATCGAGATATTTTTAGCTTTTGCAAGCCATGTAAAATAAGGTAACAGGCCTTGAGTTTGTCCAATGTACCACAAAGTCTCATGGCAAAGTTAATCAAGTTTTTGGGGATCATTTAGGTCTCATGGTGTCAAATAGGAATGAGTGATGATAAGCTGTTGTTCTCTTAACGGTAAATCCAATATGGTTGGCTTTAATAGGAGTACCCTAATCAAATCTGCTCAGCAGTTCCTGATGTTTCAATGCTAACATCACCTGCACCTCTTGATTTTACAGGTTAACTCAATAAACTAACAAAAGTTCATAGAAACTCCCGTTCTTCGCCTTTCAACCAGCTGAAACGAGGCAAATGTCAAAGCCTCCTCGCATCAGCATGTGTGCCAAATGTCTTCGACTGCGCCTGTGTGCTCGCGAAACCTCCGGCACAAAACATCCCAGATGATGCTTCAGACAGCTCAAAAAACATTTAAAAAGTAGAAGGCAGCTCTTTTTTTCTTTCTTTGCTGCAACACAGTGAGAGATAGTGTGGAAAGAGAGTGACCCAGTTAGGAAAAATTTAAATAGGGATTCCATTTAGAGGGCCACATTAATTGGAGCAGATGCCTTCTCAATTATTAAGAGGCCTCCAAGGGTGTTAGCACGGGCTAAATTTATCCCGTGCGGCTTTGACTGGGCTCGTCCGATCTTGTAAAGCATCTGCAAACGGCAAAAACAAAAAAAAAATGCAACGTGTTTCATACATCAGCGTACACACGTCGTAGCCACTGAACCTCATGCTTTAAAAAGAAAGCTGAGGTCATTCATTGTTGGATAAAAAAAAAAGGCAACCAAAACAAACGAGCCTGCGAGTATTCCCGAGAGAAGAATCAGTCCGAATTCAAAACTCGAAAAGAAAGCCAAACCTCAGAGGCTCTTTGTAGTGTCCCGCCATCCATTTTGCCCTAATGGCCTCTTGGGTTCGGTAGATTTGTACTAAAATGTACCAGCAATAGGGAAAGCAATCCCAAAGGGGGGAGAGACTTTCGCCTTTGATAGTGCACTGGACCGAACTGCGGGAGTGGTAGAATGGAGCTAGGAAAACAGTTAAGAGGTACTTCGCAATGTTTCATGAATTTATTAATAATGCCCCGTTTCTTCTCCAGCGTCATGAGAAAAAAAGAGAACATCTTTAGGGATTCATGATAGAAATGACAGTCGTCTTGGATGGAGGCGCAATGATGATGAGGTGATTCCAACGGAATGGGAGATGAGGACTTGGGATATGTGATTAATTTAGTGTCTAGGCATGAGGGCTGCTTCGGAACAGAAACTGGCAATTTTTAAAACCGTTTTTATCATTTTTCAGACGTATCAGTCCAGAAGATTGCCCATTACAAGTTGTAAAATAATGCTAATGCACTGCTGACCTGCTAAACTGATAGGAATCAATTTGCTCGTGCAAATTACAAGATGGAATTCTTCAGAATATCAATGTGGGACTTTTCAGGAAAGGGAGGACTTCCAATTACAGAATTGCAACTATATCAGGCAATTCGGCAAACTGTTTTGACTTTTTACCGATACTGATTCAGACGCAGAATAAAAATGTATTGGAAGTTTTTTTTTGTGTGATTATCAATGCGGAGCAGAAAAATATATTTTCACATAATTGACTGGTAATGTAGCTCATTTTAGCTATGGTTTAAATGTTACTTTTACGCTGCTACATTAAGCAACATTGAAGTCGTTACTTAATAAATCTTCTCCACGTAAGTACTTAACTGTCTGTCTCCGCATTTATTTTGGCCCAGAACTACGCCAGGGTCTACCATGTTTGACCAATTAAACGTGGCATCCTGGTCACGTGATCATATTCAACTTCAGCGGGGGGGAAATTATTTTTTTACAGATAAAACAGATTGAAACTGACGCTTTAAATACCGGCTGTGAAAACATATAAGAGAGGAGCACCCCTGGCCTCACATAAAACGCATGTTACCCTGAAAAAGGTTGCCAAACGCCAGCTATAATATGCAATGTCTACTTTGTTGGAGTTATTTGGCTAGCTTTTTGTTCTGCTTGCAGAGCTTGTTAAGATAAGTATCTCGGCTCTAAATGTGCTGCTTGATGCGACATGTGCCTAATTATTTGATTGATACTATTTTTATTTTATTCTTTATTAAAGCACTTGAATTTATGTTGATTATTTTAATCTACTTTTAAACTATTATATTTTTTTAGTAAGATGGATTTTGATAATTTGGTGATCTGATTGGTTGTTTTTGAAAAAAATATCAATAATTACGACATTGATTCAGTTACTCAGTACTTGAGTAACTTTTTTACCGAGTACTTTTTTACTTTTACAGAAGTAAGTATTTGGATGACTACTTTTACTTCTGCTTGAGTAATATTCTGAAGTAACAGTATTTTTTCAACATTTTTGGCTACTCTACCCACCTCTGGACAACTTTAGATCAATCTACTAGGCTGGGCCTACTAAATCCGAGAGGATAAACGATATTGCCCTCTGGCAGCCGACAGAGCATTTGGTTTGCATTTATTTTAGAAATAATAACTTTTGATATAATGCATCTAAAAACTCACTTCTTTTTTTGGGGGGGAACAAATTCAGAAATTTATGGCAAGCCGGATTCAATCATCAATGTCGGATATGTCCCGCGGGATGTACGTTTGAATTGCCTGATACAATTCTTAAATTTATTCTTTCCACTTATAGTGACTTTTCCAGTAGCTGTTTTACCAAAATGGACATTTCATATATCCTTCCATTGGGAATCAAACGAAAATGTTCAATGTTCTCTGTTAAACAGAAAGGCAAAGGTATTGTGGGAAGTCAATGACAGATGTTATGAAGAGTAGTTTTACCCACGATTTTCCCGGATCTGCGCCATTATTACATATTCATCGTGTCTTTACACTGATTTTGAGGGAAGTGGGAATGTGGAGATTGGAGGCTTTTAATCATACACAGTGAAATTGTTACTTCCTCCATGCTCAGCATTTTAAGTATCTCAGACTTATCTTGCGCGACAGTTTGCCAGCTCAGAGCTATTTGCTTGATTCTTTCCGTACCCAGCAGCTTCTTCCCCCTGCGTCGCGTCCCGCAGAGTGAGGAAATGAGGACAGGGTTGTTGAAATATCTCGGCCATTCGCTGCCTCTCCTTTAATCCACTGTCCATTTTCTCCCACTAGTCTTCCTGTCCTCCCATGGACCTTGACCTCTTCTAGTGTGTCATGTTCAAGCAATGCACCACATCCCAGTCCTCCATTTTTCCTTTCCCATTTTGGTATGATTGATGACGATAATGCTTTGCTATAAGGCAGTTTATTAAGCTTCATGAAGCAATGCTTGCGTTTCCCCTCCTGCGTGTTGCAGTTCCCACCTAATTCTGCTTAACTCTTCATTTAACCCTTCACCACTCCGGTTCCATGTCTTTAACCGTCTCATTTCCTGTCTCCCGGCTAAAGCCCGGCACACACTAAATGTAGCGAGTTTTGCGTGTGCGAATGTATTTTGTACTGTGCCAGGACAAAATATATGCCGTATTTTTTGTGCATTTTAAATATATTATTTTTGATAAAAAATCTGCATAATATTGTTTGATTTTTTTTTTTAAGCTCAAACGCAGCATTTTGAGTGACAAACATTGTTGAACACATGCGGCCATGTTTAAAATAATTAATTGATGTAAATAATGAACACAAAACTAACAACAATTTACAATGTATTTATTTATTGTCCTTCAAAGGCAGATTCATCAAGAGTTTACTTCCATCCTCAGGTTTTTTTTGCATTGGTTTAAATCCTTCAGGATAACTTCCTGGTTTCTCCGTTCACTAACATTTGTTATTGGCACTATTAAAATAAAAAATAAAATGTGATAATGAGATCAATCCTAAATCCTTTTAAGATGTTGTCTACATCAGTGCGGTCTAGTGGTTAGGATTAGACACTTATTGCCGTGACTAGGTTTCGATTCCCATGGCATCCAATGGTTTGCAAATGTTTTCAGCTATATTTTTCGACCGGTCAAAAATTGCACAAATAAAATGATAGACTATTGTAAAACCATGTGTATAATGCGCACCTAAACATTTAGTTCTTTTTGGTAAAAAAAAAAAAAAAAAAAAAAAAAAAAAGAAAGAAATGCACGAAATACTTGAACAAGCATGGATTTTTAAATACCATGAGTGGAGGTCAGAGTCAGAGTTTAGAATGGGAGGTCTAACAGCTTTTTGAAAAAGATGAAAAAAAAAAATTTTGTCTGCTATTTTATTCGTTGCTGGTGCCGCATTAGTCTTATAGTGTGGAAATACATTGTCCATGCTAACACTGGCTAAACATGCTTTCGTTAAATCTGTTTTTGTTTCATTTTGTGTCACTCTGACAAAATTGTCAGATGTAGCTGTACATTTAATGTATTGTTAGTATATTCTCCTGACAAGCAAGCGTACATGGACACAGCAACCAAGCACACTTAGAGAAAGAAGGAAAAAACCATGATACCTCAATGCGGTGTGTGACACAGATAAAATAACCTTTTATTTGATATAAGCTCTTAAATGTGTAAATTATGAATATTTGTGGAAGGCTGTCTATAATCACCCTCCTCTAATCCGCTTTTTCCCATAAGCCATGCAAATGGGGCTAACTTTTGCCAGTAGCCTTGGTAAAAATGTCTCTATTGGTCAATAAACCGGAATACTTCATTTAAAGCAAATATTGCCTGCATGTAAACATAGTAAATGCAACTGCTTGGTGTTTTTTCTATGCTCTCTTGCAAAATACTGGGGTTTACTTTATGCTAAACAACAACCCAACAGATCACCACACCACCTGCATTGCGAGTCATGCTATAAAGCGTTTTATTTGTTACTCCTGACTCAGTATGTTAGTTATGTGTCACTCAACATGCTATTGCTAATTACAATCATGTTGGACACAAAAACTGATCACGCGAGAATGTAAGTACACACGCTACTGACCATGTAATGTGCAATAAGGGAAACTGTTGGCAGATTGACCACTGGTCTCCGACTAAATGAAGTTATTGAACCTCTCAGTTTGTCCTTGAAGCATGGCAATCAGTCCATTTTATGAAATGTGCACAGGAAGGTTGATTACATAAAGATGAATGTGTTTGTATGCACGATCTGGCTGCTTATAAATCATGTTTACAAGTGAAAAGCATGGAACATGCATGAAAAGAGCAATTAAACAGCTTTGAATCTAGGACCACATCCTATCAAGTGCAGACCTATGTATATAATTAACCTTTAAGTAACCGTTACATGCTTTTGAAAGGAATTATGTAACCTAGATTGTGTTCTATAGGTAAAAAAATGAGATCTGTATAGTCTATTCAAAGAAAAACTTTTATATAATAAACAAATCTAAATTTTTGGATACTTATAATCGGTACTGGTCTGAAAAACCCAAATCGGTCAATCCCTAATTTTTCGCAATCGCTTTCAGTTGCAATGTAGACTACAGAAACATAGATTATACCCTGTCCCTTTAAACAAAGGCTAAAAATAAGAAAAAAACAGAATGTTAGGATAATGGACATATATTTACAATGTAGGGCTTGCGGACTGGCCAAAGTTGTAAGTGCATCAGATATAAAGTGCAACGAAAACGAATGTCATACTCCCAGATTTCCATAACTTTCACTCTTCCACCTATATATATATATATATATATATATATATATATATATATATATATATTTTTACACGGTAGAAAACAAACTCGGAAAGCATTGGAATTTCTTCGATTAACTCTGGGAATCGGTGTCGCTTTTTTAAATGTAGCAGTTAAGAAGATCCGGATAAAGACATATTAGAACGGTCAGTTGGACGGTCCTAACGCAAGCCTCATGATACATGAACATTAGAGCAATTTAACTTCGTGCTAAGGATGGCTAGCTGCGGGGAAGTAGACCACTCTGTTAGCTCACTTCTCTCAAATAAGAAAGGCGGCGGTACCAGCAGCAGCAGCAGCGGTGCGACGGGCAGCGCTAGCAGCGCCGACTCTTCATGTCCGGGCTCCAGCAACACATCGCCGGCGCTCTCAGTTCCAGAGTGTGCCATCTGTCTGCAGAGCTGCGTCCACCCGGTGCAATTGCCCTGCCATGCAAGGCCATGTGCAAGAAGGCCCCACTTTCAGAGCGCTGTTGGACAGTGGGTCGATGGCTTGTACAGTAAGTGAGGACACGGCTAAGTCCCTCCTGCAGCAATTCCCTGATATGATGAGTTACACGGCCGATGATTATGTCATTGTAGGCTGCGGTGGACACCAAGTTTCTCCCAGAGATATGTACGACATTCACGTCACAGTTTACGGGTGCCAAATGATAATACCAGTAATGGTGGTGCCAGGCCAGACAGGAACCTAAAGTGAAAGTCCGGCAGATGATTCTTCAGCAATGAGCCCTTGAGAAACAACGCAAACTAGAGTTCCTGAGTCAAGATGACGTCAATTGAAAGCAAAGAGGAGATCAGTGACACTGACAGTGGGATCAACATGCACTCAGGTCCAGAAAGTCCCACATCGCCTGTCAAGGACCCAAACATGTACACGAGAACCCTCAAACTCAAGCATCAGTCACTGGAGGGGCGTCTGGAGCTCTGTCTTCTGGAGTTCAGGAACCTTTGCATCCGAGAGGCGGAGCTGACTGGGAAATTGCCCTCAGACTATCCTCTCATGCCTGACGAGAACCCACCACATGTCAGAAGAAGGATTGGTGCGTCCTTCAAGTTGGATGAAGGTCTAATCTATATGGAGAAAGAGGACTCGGAGTTGCACGGCCTTGAGACCGACTTGGCCCTCCAGCGGCAGATCTACGAGGCGGCGCGCAAACTCTCGCTAGAGGAGAAGCTGAGCAAGCCCCAGAAGAAACGAGGGGGAGGTTTAGTCGGTGGACTCAGGAGGGCGTTAGCCTTCCAGTCGAATGGACTGGGGAGTCCCACTTTGGGGAACTGTTCACCTGGGAGCCCAACCAATGGAAAACGCCCACTGCTGTTCAAACGGGACCCAAGTTTTCCATCTTTGCAGGCCCTCGATGAGAACGGACTCTCTCCAGAGATCTCTCATGCTAATATTACAGATGTGCTCGCTAGCTCACCTGGGGTGCAGCCCACCAGCCTACGGGAGAACAGGACCATGCTCTTTACGGTTGGCAGATCACAGATCTTTTTGGTCAGTCCGGACACAAAAAAGGTGACCATTGAAAAGAGTTTCCGTGAAATCTCTTTCTGCTCACAGGGTATTCGCCACGTGGACCACTTTGGCTTTATATGCAGAGAAACGGTGGAAAGAGGCGCCTGCCACTTTGTTTGCTATATCTTTCAGTGTACCGACGAATCTCTGGTGGACGAGATTATGCTGACTTTAAAGCAGGCATTTGCTGTCGCAGCTCTGCAACAAAATGCAAAGAGCCAAAGCCAACAGTGTGACACTTGTCCCATGCTGCAGCTTCATAAATTGTGTGAGAGAATAGAAGGTCTAAATGCACCCAAAACCAAACTAGAGCTTCAGAAGCACTTAGCTACCCTGGACAACCAGGACCAAGCTGCAATTTTTGAGGCTATTATGAAGTCTCGTGCAAAGAGTGAACAAGAAGAAAATGAGCTTACTATGGCATCTTTGAGGAATTTGTATGAGGAGAGACAGATGATTCATCATCATACTTTGCCTAAGGACACCAAACAAAATGAGGAGGCGATACCTGTTCCAGTTGAGCCTCAGCACCAGAGCAGCAGTCGGCAACGTCTGGAGCTGTTTAAAAGTCGGGCGAAACGCTCTTTGACCGAATCCTTAGAGGGTATATGGAAGGGAAGCAACAAGTCTGTTTCCCAGAGGAGTACCAGTGAAAGAAGCCATAGTGTATCCTCAATTTCTACTGCCAATAGCCAAGACCAGACCAGCTCGGACAACGGCTTCCTTTTACGACCTACCACCCCGTTCAAATGCCACAACTCAACAGGTGACCTGACCGCGTTGTACGTGTCCCACCAAAGATCCACATTCACGCTGGACTGGATGATGAGGTTTTTATTATTACAGTTCTGCAAATGGATGAGTCACAACATTAGCTTTTTCTGCTGGGTTTGATCTCTTTGATCTCTTTGTAGTACTCTGGTTAAACTGACAAAACCCCGCCTCCTGGTCACATGTTAGAAGCCAAAACCAAACCCCACCCCATACCAGCAGATGGCACTGTTGGACTCAGCATTGCAGGACATTTACCAAAAACTATACACATATTTTAGCAGGAATTTCAATAAAATAAAAGTTATTATTACACCCGTTACATACACCCCCCTGAAATTCTGCTAAATATGGGAGTGCTACACTAAAAAGAAAAAAAATCACATGCCAAAAAGGCAAATACTGATGAAAAAGAGGACACGAAAACTGGTACAGTATTACAAGGAACAAACTGAAGTGCATGTCAGTTCTAAAACTCTCCCAAACGGAGTGTGAAAAGAAAGGAGGCGAGCAAACTCCTAACTAAGCACAGACTCAAAGATGCCTGTTACATCTCTGAAATATCAAACATTGTTCCTGTAGTTGTAAGTGCTCACATAGGCACAATTCTTGTTTCTTACTCAAGCTTTGTTACTCAAACTGAAAGTGCATCTCTACTGAACTTAAACTAGGAACTTGCAGATATTGCGGACAGATGATTGTCACCTACCACATGGTCATTCATCTGACAAATAAGACGACTAGGAGGCCTGATGGACTGGCGGACCCTAAGACCATAACGGTTAGGTTGAGCACAAATAACCTGAGCTTGAAGGTCTGGGGCAGTCAAGTCTAAACAGTCAGTATCAGGGGAGTCTGCGTCCAGATGGTCAGTGTTCAATGGGGTCTCGTCTGGGAGACCCATACCCAAAGGGATCATGTTTTCAGAGCACTGTGATGGGCTTTCCGTATTGTCACTTGAAGTATGGTCAACATCTTGTTCGGGGATGTGCTGACTTCCTCGGCTGGATGTATCAACACTGCGAGAGTCGGACTGGGCATCAGATCTGCTGTCTAGTGAGTTATCCTCTACCTCTGGATGAACTTGCTCTTCACCTGCCTGTATCACCCAGTTTACTGTACGGACATCACTGTCTTCAACCGCGTCAGGTAAATCAGGGCATACATCACTTCCATGCATAGCAGCGTCAGACTCTGAGTGTTCAGATTCGCTGGCCAGATCATCCTCACAGGGCAAGAAGCTAACAGAGAGCAGCAAATTCCTGTGAACTACCTTCTCTTTGCCCGTCAGACAATCCTTGACTCTGTAGACATTGAGATCAGGCTTGACTGATATGACTTCATACGGGGTTGACTCCCACTTGTCTGCAACTTTGCGTTTCCCCGGGACACCTCTGTTGGCGATCAACACCCGGTCTCCCACGACGAGAGGTGATCCTTTGGCCCTACGGTTGTACAGCTTGGCATGACGAGTCTGTTCTCTGAGAGTATTCCTCTGTACAATCTGAGCAGCTTCATGTAGATCTTTCTTCAGATGGCGTACAAAGTCAGAGTAGCTGACAACAGCATCATTGGTATTAGCATGTTGAAACATGACATCGACAGGGAGACGAGGGATCCTACCAAACACTAGGTAAAACGGTGCAAACCCTGTTGTCTCATGCTCTGTGCAGTTATAGCAGAATGTGAGCTGCTGCAGCATTTGTGGCCACTTTGCTTTGGGCTGAGGGGGAAGGGTTCTGATCATATCTCCCAATGTTCGGTTGAATCGTTCTGCGATGCCATTTCCCATGGGGTGGTACGGAGTGGTATGGGATTTCTGCACCCCTGCCATCTCTAGAAGCTCTTTGATCAGTTTGCTCTCAAAATTAGCTCCCTGATCAGAGTGGATACGCCGTGGGAAACCATAGACAAGGAAGAAATCCTGCCACAGACGGCGAGCAACTTGTTTGGCGGTTTGATTTCTGCAAGGGAAGGCGTGCGCCATCTTGGAGAAATGATCAGTTACGACCAGGACATCTACAGACTTGTTCTCTTGCTCAGCAGTCCAAAAGTCTATACAGACCAACTCCATAGGCTCAGAGGTGACTATGTTCTTGAGTGGTGCACGGTTGTGTGGTTCCGGTGTTTTCCCTACTACACAGCGCTGACAGGATTTGACATAATTCACAACATCACGTTCCATGCCATTCCAGAAGAATCGTTGCCGCACCAGAGACAAAGTACGGTTCTGGCCTTGGTGACCTGCTGAGTCATGTAAACCTTGAAGGACTTTCTGTTTCAATGAATCAGGCACCACAAACTGGAAGATTTTCTTGGCCATGTGAGGATCTTTCCTTATTTTGTAGAGCATGCCATTCTGTATGGTGAGTCTGCTCCAATGCTTCAGTAGTTTCATCACACTAGGCGACTCGACAGCTCTCTCACGCCTGGTAGGTCTCTTGTGTCTATGCACAAAGTACATGGTCCTGCTTATTGTGTTGTCCTGTTCTTGTAAACCAACAAGCTGACTCTGTGGGAGTGCCGTTGACTGATCTCCCTTCTGCAGAAGATTGAAGTTGGCGTCTGTTCCCATCACTTGACCCACGCCACCAGTGGACTGAGCACTGAAGACAGCAGCAACCTCTTCTGATGTCACAGAACCATTGGAGCCTGATGGAATTGCCCTTTTTACTGACTCGTCTGATGTCCCAGCACTCTCGTCTACAACAGCGTGACAATTGTTGGATACTCTGAACACCTCTTGCACAGTACTGTTGTTCACCCTGTTGACTTGGTCCAAGAGCGAAGTATAGGGCTCGGTAACAAGGCGATGACCCACACATGACCGTACAAATGGCTCACGGCTCAGAGCGTCGGCTACGATGTTCTTTGGTCCGGGAATGTACTTCAGGTCAAAATTGTATGCAGCTAGCTTCGCTACCCACCGCTGTTCACACGCATCAAGTCTTGGTTTGGTCAAAATGTATGTAAGTGGGTTATTGTCGGTCCACGTGGTAAAGTGTCTTCCTTTCAACCAATGGCTGAATTTATCACATACCGCCCATTTCAAGGCAAGAAATTCGAGCCTGTGTGCAGGGTAGTTGAGCTGGGAGCGAGAGAGCGTCTTACTTGCAAAGGCGACTGGTCTGGCTACTTTTCCACCAGGTGGCAGCTGTGACAGGACTGCTCCAATCCCATCAAAGGATGCGTCGACAGCCAGAATAAACGGCGCATCAAAATCTGGGTGGGCCAGAGTGACACCAGTCACGAGGTCGTGCTTCAGTGTTTCAAAGGCGTTCTGGCATGCATCGGACCAATCTGCAGGCGCCAGCTTCACTTGACCTTTCTTGCGGGCTCTCTTGCGCTTATGCTTGTCACCAGATTCAGATGTGAGCCTGAACAGAGGTTTTGCCTTCGCAGAACATGCTTCAATGAAGCTTTGGAAATACATCACCATGCCTAGAAAAGATCTGATTTTACTAGGGCATGGCGTCTTGCCATCCGACTCCATTAGATCAGCGACTTGTACGTCATTTATCGCTCTCACTTTCTCGGGGTCAGTCCGAATTCCATCCTCACTGATGACATGCCCAAGAAATTTCACAGTCCGTCTGAGGAAAAAACACTTTTTGGGTGCGAGCTTGAGGTTATGTTCCTTAAGGCGAGTAAACACCATCTGCAGGCGTTGGAGTGCAACTTCCTCTGTGGGGGCAAACACCATCAGATCGTCCAGGTAACATAATAGGCTCATGAAATTCTGATCACCGAATATTGACATCATCATCCTCATAAATGTTGCTGGGCTGTTGCAAAGTCCCTGAGGGAGCCGGTTGTACTCGTGAAGCCCGAATGGTGAGGAGAATGCCGTGTACTTTTTGTCGTCAGGGTGCAAGGGGACATTGTAGTAGCCTGACGTCAGATCCATTGTGGAGAAAAAGGCATTTCCCCCAAGTGCGGCCATAGCATCAGCTTGATGCGGTAGTGGGTAGGCATCCTTTATGGTTCTTGCATTAAGCCTTCTGAAATCAGTACATACCCTTAGTTCTCCATTCCGCTTCCATATGAGAACAAGCGCAGATGCATAGTCGCTAGTCGACTTCTGAATAATTCCTTTCTCTTCCATCTCGTTCAGAGTCGTCCTCAGTTTTTCATACTGACTTGGTGGTATACGTCTGTAGGGTAGACGGAACGGCTTATCATCAACAAGGTGGATACGATGTACAAACTCTTTGGCCTCTCCACAGTCCATCTTATGGCGAGAAAAGATTGACTCGAATTGTTCGATGATATGAAGGAGCTTGTCTTTACACTGCAGCGAAACCTCACATGACTTCAGGTCAATGTCTTGCAGTCCCAGAGCTTCCAATGCACGCATCATGTCCTCTTCTGACCTGGGTCGGACCTCTTTGCTCTGTACACTCTGCACGTTGCACTTGACCTCCTCTGCATTGGGCAGGTCTTCCGCTGCGATACAAGGAGACACATCTGCAATTTTCCTGTTTCTTCTCAGCACCACAACTCTGTCCGTGGGATTAAAGACTTTAACAGGCACCCATCCATCTCCCCAGAGTGGAGTAACAACTCGTCCGACAAGGACTTGTCTGGGCGCAGCCTTAGATTGGGTTGGCTCAACGACCACTGTGCTGCCCGCTGATGCCCCGGCCAACTCAGGTAACTTGCCCCAAATAACGTACTCGGTCCGTGGATTCAGCGTCACGCAACTCTTGATCTTTACTGTCCCTACCTTGTCTGGAATGCAATCACCTCTCCATCTCTCTGTGTTGGAAAGCATTGACAGGAATTGACTGTGGTTATCGGACAGACCGTTGTCAGGAGTGGAAACTAATCTCCAATAGCCATCAGTACTTTTCAATTGAGTCAAAATATATTTGATGGCATTGCTACCAAGGATCATCTGTTCTGTCTGGCCTGGCACCACCATTACTGGTATTATCATTTGGCACCCGTAAACTGTGACGTGAATGTCGTACATATCTCTGGGAGAAACTTGGTGTCCACCGCAGCCTACAATGACATAATCATCGGCCGTGTAACTCATCATATCAGGGAATTGCTGCAGGAGGGACTTAGCCGTGTCCTCACTTACTGTACAAGCCATCGACCCGCTGTCCAATAGCGCTCTGAAAGTGGGGCCTTCTTGCACAAGTACAGGTGTGTAAAACAGTTCGTCAGTCTCCGCTATTCTCTGAAACCCCTGAAAGATCAGCTTCTTCGATGGAGGTATCTTGTTGCTATACAACTCATAAATTGATTTATTGTCTTGCATGTCAGGCTTCACATTAGTGGTGGGAGGTATACTCAGTTGATCTGCACTGTTCTCCCCTAAGCGCAGATCAGTTAGTTTCCCTGAGGCAGTGGGACAACTTTCGTCACTGGACAATCACGTCGAGAATGCCCTGGGGCATGGCAGTGAAAGCAAAGGTTTTTGTCTCGGCAATGAGAGAGAGCACTGTGTTCGACTTCTTTGCAAATGATACATGGCTTGGCAGTGAAACCATTTATTCTGGCTCCAGGTCGCCTGGTTGGAGCTCCCCCTCTCTCTTGAAACTGGTTCGAGGTAACACGTATCAGAACTTTCTCCAACATACTAATAACGTCCGTTAGAGAGACATACTGTGGGCTCGAAGTCTGAGGTGGCTCGTGCACGAGGGTTGGACCATGGTTCACCTCAGCTTTGTGTACGGCAATTTCCGCTCTATTCGCAGGTTGTTGTAGGGAATCTGCTTTGTAGCTCTTCTCAGCGTGGTATTCATTCAGCACCTCTAGTAACTCACATGCAGACCACTTTTCGATGGTTTTTGACTTTTGCACTAGTGGCAGTTTTTTTTTTATAGCTTGCCACTCCTTGCACATTTGATCTCTGCACTATTGTTACTTACAGTGTTATTACTTACAGTGTTATTGTTTACAATATAATGGTACTGTGTACCTGACTTGTTAACCTGACTGCCCATCTTGCACATCTGGTTAGCGTCTCTTCTTGCACTATCGGCACTATGGTAAAATACTATACGAAGCCATAACACAATATAGCTTTATTTATATCTGTACACTGAAGGACACTGAGGGAAACTGTGGGAGTCAGATCCATCGACATTTCGTTCTGTATACACGTGTACTAGAATGACAATAAAGTAGATCTGAATCTGAATCTGAATCTGAATATATATATATATATATATATATATATATATATATATATATATATATAAAATAAATACATATACATATGGACAGATGGGACAAGTCCACACCAATATCAAGCAAATATTGTTTTATTCCTACTAATATTATGTGATCACTTAAAATAGTGTTCTGTCACCACCAATGCCAAGACCAAACATAAGCCTTTACATAGAAATGCCATTAGATAAGTTGTCCATGGATGTATTAGATTTACCCATTATAGGCTGGACAATTTTTTTTATATTGTGAATGTAGAGCAAATAAGCCCAGCACACAATTGACTTCCAAGTAACTCAGAACTTTGGAATGGATTGAACATACGCGTCCCCTTTTGGACAGTTCCCGAACGTACCAATTCACCATGTACGTTGATGAAATCTGATAACATGAAGTTTTGAATGTTATTAAAACATCCAAGGCTATGTTTTAATAAAATAATGTTCTCATCATACGTAATTATGTTGATTGGAGGGGCATTGATCAATGGTGGTCGAGCAATGATATGGTCAACCGAGTATGAGTTATCTTAGACCGGGTCCATAGAGGCATGGTCTGGTCAATAATCCCTGGTCCATAGCTCTCTCTCTTTCCAGCTGGTTCTTGTCTTCAGCCCCGCATGGCAGGTACTTGATCGGGCCGTGAAGGCCTGCACTGCGGCCTTGAGTCGGAGCACGAGAACCAAATCTCCCCGCAACAACAAGTACGAGGAAGGTTTCAAATTTAACACCATGTTTGCTGGTTCTTGGGAAAACACGTTTTTTTTTTTCGGTACAAGGGAATCTACTCCAATCGACTAGCATTATAGTAGGAAACTCCCTGTAAAATTCCCATAATCTCCGGTGCTCCACCCCATTCGCCTTCTATTTTTTTTTTTATATATTTAATTCTCTGTGTCAATAAATTGCGTGATTATTTCATTCGGCCTTGTTGATTGATTCAATTTCCTTGGGATTTGAATTCATATCAGAATTTAAAATAACTCAAGTAATAAATGTTTAATTTGTATCTGTGTAGGAAATCCTAGTATCCTTCAGAGAAAAAAATGATGTATGGTGGAGGACAAGCAACACCTGGAGGCAAATTTGTTTACTGATTACAGTAAAGAATCATTTGTTTCAGTCCTAACCATTTCAAAAATTAAAGCTAGAGAAATCCCTACATGCATTATGGAACTGCCAGGAAAACGATAAAAATGAAATAAATGACAGTGCTTGGGTTATTAAAAGGAGTGGCAACAAAAAACCTACTTGAGGTATAAGATTGAAAGGAATGTAAAGATGGAAGTATGACATTTGTTTTAATGTGAAATATAGTTTTGCACTCCACATGACCTTTTTCTTACCCGACCTATTTGCAGCACCATTATGCAAAGTGCGCTCCCTTGTTCCAGCCTCACTCCTTTAATTTAATTACCCTACATTATGTACATGGCAATTCAAGGATTTTGTTTTATGTTTTTCTTCATTTAATGTATCCATTGTCAGCCACAAAGTTGCAAGAGCTGCTTAATGTGCAGTGTAGGTAGAGGTGGGTAGTAACGGAGCACATTTGTTTCGTTACATTTAATTGAGTTTTGGATGTTTTTTTACTAGTATTTTTTCAACCAATATTGACAGTAAACAATGTAATGACATATCAATAACAATATAAAGAGAGCTTAATAAACAAATAGAAAAAAATGAAAAAACAAAATTCAAAAGAAAGAATACCATAACAAAAGAGATAAAAGAAAAGAGAAAACTTTACATTTTTAAACAGATTAACACTGAATTAAAATTATATTATATTATACATCTACAAAGAAGAAAGAATACAATACTATTTTAACATGGTTTGTGCTCAACAAATTTAAAGACAGAGAATTCAAAAAATATACATATTGACCAATCGAAAGACAAAAAAAGGCATCTTGAAGGGAACCAGCTGTTTATTTATGGGGAGCCGGTTCCCTTTGTTCACTTCCAAGAGCCGACTCATAGAGATGTTTCGTTCGCGACACGAGTCGGGGTGCTATATACAGTCCGCAAATCCCTTAACCACTTGGGTCGAAGGGGGATCCCTTCCTGTGGTGTGTCTTGGGCAAGTCTAGCCTGGCGGCGCTTATCCCTCTCCAGGCTGTTTTTTTGGGTAAGGGTTTTCTCCCCCACATGAAACATAGTACTGGTTTCCATGTTTAGGGCTCACGTTTTCGCAAATCAGACCTCATCCTTTCTCTCTGCGCATTAATAGATACTATATTTGTAAGTACTATTTGGTAGTCGCTATTTTGAATGGAGCCATAACCAAAAAGACGTGACGTAAACAACTCGCGGGAGAGAGGGTTGCCTTCGACCGTCAGTAATGGTAACAGTTAGATTACCCAGTTACTGAAAAAAAATAACGCAGTTACGTAACGGGTTATTTATAACAACGTTTTTTTCCCAACACTAGTTCTGTGTACCTTTACTATGGTTAACTGTACTTGTCTCCTAAAGAGAAATTCACCATTCATTTTGAACCGCATTTTTGTGCCGTTTCTTAAGTAAGCCGGATTCAGTAACCAAACAACTGCTCCAAAAGTGTAACAGTTAGTTTAGCAACGTAAGCTAGGCCCTAACACCGAAAACCAAAAGGTTATCTTTGAAATGAAACCTGACACCAGCTCACATCCTGGATCATTTCCGGTTGTTTTTTTATTGGTCTGACCTTTTGCCACTCCCCATAAATACGATAATTTTCAGATGCTTGTGCTCCAGAAAAAAACCTGGATCCCCATCCCATCTTTTACACGTTGAGTGCCTTACTTAGTTGTGGACACGCTGCGGCAGAGGAGCACATGATTCATTCATCCAAGCCACCGACGCTTTTCCTCTGAGACTCCGAGCTTTGATACAGCAACTTTCAGTTCCGGATCGCTTGGCGACAGTTAAAGGCCAAGGGTTTGAAACCTCAAGCTTCTGAAAACTGCATAAATCGTTAATCACTTGGAATTTAAGCCTCCGCTTGTCTACTTCAGAGTACTGAACCAGATGGAATATGTTGCAAAAATGTTCAGTCTCGTTCGTCCATGTCTAGGATGAACCAATATCATTTTTACTTGGAAAGTAATGCGCAACCTAACATGGACCTATCCGCTTTTGATATCACTATTAGATGTGGGCGGATCCATCCAAATATTGATACGATCAATACTTAGCAAGAACTTGAATCGGATCAATACTATTGTTCTGGGATCAATACTTTGTTCCTTAACCAATTTCCTACGATTGCAAAATTTGGGCACAATCTCCATAGTTTGTATTCATCCTTGTGTTTTCTGGCAACAATTTTTGGTTACACAATAGAAATTACAGAAACATCTAGTGGTCAAATAATACCCAGTGCCCCATTAAATTAATTCGCGTTTTTCCCACATTTAAAAGACATGTTAGTATAATTTAGTAAATTACAGAGATTATAAACAACAATGAATGAAGTTCTACAAGACAAAGTTCTTGGCTCAACTACTTAAGGTAAAAAATAAATTTTTCTCCCTGTACTTTTCATATTTAACCCCTTTTTTGGCACAAATTAGGAAGTCAATTGTATTGTTGGAAAAGTAAATGCAAACATTTTCTAACTTGTTACCATTGCGGTTTGAAGATGTTGTGCAAAAAACATATCTATGCGCAGTCAAATTTTCGACAAGTATTAATTAAACTGAAAACTGACATCTTGTCTGATGGCATAAACGCAGTTATTCTAGGATTTGGATACATTCTTAGTTCAATAGCGTACATACCATGTGTTCACTACCATAGGGCGCACCGTGTTAAAGGACGCTGTCTCCGTAGCTGGTTATATGCCTAAGACTACAAACGTCGCATCACAAAGGCAAGCATGCAAGTATTGCGTATTTCAAATACAACAGAAGCTAAACTTAGTTTAGTTGTGGTTTATAAGAGACTGTGGTACCAACATTTTAACGACTAATACATATCAAACTAAACCGCTGTTAAATCACCATTAAAAGGTTTTATTTTCTTCACTTCCAGAGTCTCTTTACGTGCTGTGCGGCTTCTCAGAAATGATGCCAGCTCGAATTACAGTCCAGGCAGACACGTTAGCGCAAGCATCGACAATCCACTCTTCTCATTTTAATTTGCTGAAGGTTTCTGCGCCACTACAGTCCAGGTCCGGATGAAAACTGACAGTTTCATGAAACGAAAGCACAAGACAGAATTTTCAAATGCTACGGTGTAAGCAACCATGAGTACTTCCGTAAACCATCGACGCATTATGTGTGATGCCATGTGTCCTCCTCTGCACAAGCAGGACAGGGTGGCGTTCATAGAGGAGATGCAAAGAAGTCATAGGAGATCACAAACAAGTCGAATTTAGTTGGAAATGGTCTCACAAAATCATCTGATTTCACCCAAAAAGTTTAAGTCTATGGCTTGGCCAAGGTTCAAACCTCTCGGCAGCTGCTGCAAGCTACTGCCATTATTCTTTTCCATACCTAATTTTTAGGTAAAAGTATTTAGTATCAGGCTGCCTGTAACTCTTTGAAGAACCCAGTGAGTGTTGCCTTGACATGTTACATTGTGTTAAAATCTACTTATCACTTGAAATGTCAGTAAACAAAAGGCTACAGTTGGTTATGCTTAAAACATTCATTCTGTCAAGATATTATCTTATTTATTTTTGTAAAAACTAAAACTGTATTTTCAACCAGTCAATGGTTCATCTTTCTATCCCTGAATCTGCAACAAGTACTATAGGCAGATCAGCATGGAATTCTGACTTCCTTAGATATTTGTGAGACTGTTCTGTGTTGACATATTTTTTAATGAAATAATCATCAAATGAGCCAGCGGCGCAGTTGTTAACGCATGTGCGGCACAGTTCATGTCTTGGGAACCTCCTGCGTGGGTTCAAATCCAGCTCCAGACTTCCTGTGGCGAGTTTGTATGTTCTCCCCGTGCTTGCGTGGGTTTCCTCCAGGCACTCCGGTTTCCTCCCACATTCCAAAAACATGCATTTCAGGTGGATTGGCCGGTCTGGATTGTCCCTAGGTGTGAATGAGCGGGCGAGTGAGTTGTCTGTCCCCGTGTGCCCTGCGATTGGCTGGCAACCAGTTCAGGGTGTCCCCTGCCCACTGCCCGATGATTGCTGGGATGGGCCCCAGCACCCCCGCGACCCTACTGAGGATAAGCGGTGTTGCTAATGAGATGAGATGAGATAAGATGAGATAATCATCAAATGATTTAATCCAAACATCACTTTTTAGGTGGGTATGCCAAGGTCAGAAAATGGCCATATTCAGAAACTCATTGTTTATTTTCAAAAAGAGTTAATTTGGAGTTCAAACGTATTTAAAGTGGTAGAGGATGTAGCCCACTCATCTTATCCCAGAACATAAGAACAACACAAAACTATGTGTTTGTCTATGTGTGAGAAACAAATGTTATGTCTATGATGAAAACATAACTTTATCTTACGTTGTGCAATTTTACCGTGTGTATCTTTGTTGTTTTTTCTTTTTATTTCTCCCTGTGTCACTAGGTCAAACTGATCTTATAAAAGATTCACAGGACGTTTACATGCACCAAATCGCAGCACATGTATTATGCAATGCGGCTTGTGGTGTAGCTCGCCATTCTCTTCCTCGTTTGCTCTTTGCTCCCTTCTTGTTCTTTTCATCTTCCTGCCTTCACCTTTAAGAAGAGGCCTGATCGCCTTGTGTCGCGTTTGGTGTAGAAATGGGTTCGCCCTCGCCCCCCTTCTGCTCATATCCCTTTCGTGTTTTCAATTCCAATTTTTATGGTATCTTGCCCCCTGATCCTGACCTCCAACCTCGCAGACTTTTAATTCGGTCCTCCCTCCAACCATCGTCAACATTGCAGGTGACTTTTGATAGCGCTGGCTTGGAGGCAGACGGTGCATCTGAACTCAATGTCATTCCGTTTCTCCGCTTCACTTACTAAGGGCCCGGTCACACAGACATTTGCGGCTGAATGACGGCTAAAATTTTGGGATTTTTTTTCGCCCGTGTTTACCCGCAATGGAAAATGCGCAAAAATGGCCAACCCGCTTTTGACCTGTGGTGTGGCCGGAAAAAAGACGCCGGCGACTGTTCCCCTTCCTCTCATCGCGTCATTTGCGCGTCATTTCCGTGTTTAGACCAACAACAACCAACCAAACCGCCCTACACCCTCACGTGACTTTTCCTTCCATGTTAACAAACGCATTTTGTAAAATAAGATCGCAATTTTTGGTTTAAATAAACGCGTTATATAGACTAGGATCTCCCAATTATTATAATTAGCTCGCTTTATAGTTTTAATAAGTGTTTTATATAGAATACGTTCGCATTCGTTGGGAGCGCAGGAGAATGCGCGTTCACGCGAGGGGGGGGGGGTCTACCGTCAATTTACATTCACAATAATAACAATGACGGAACGGTTTAATCTGTACTACATTTCCAACAAATGAATAATGAGGAGGTTTTGATTGTATATTCGTCATTGCAATCCCTACTTCATTGTGAGATAGGATGATGTAAACATGGTTGAAGTAGCGGGGGAACGCTAATTTTGGAACCTGGCTGCAGAAGAACATGATGGTACAAATCACAGTCTCGTGAGGAACAAGTTTACAAGCTATGGCATCATTCTTATTTTACTATCGAGTTAAGAAATGTCAAGATATTAAAATGGATTAAGACCAAGTTGTTATGATGATGGAGAGGGGGTGGGGCTGAAGGATTTAGTGAGGATTTACTAATTATTCAATATCGATCAGAATCAAAATGTGTATTAAGACATAATAGCTGGGATTCTTAATCTCAGCCTAAAGGCAAAGTTAAGGTCCTAGCTTCACAGCCTTACTGCGACCATAACAGATGCACCAAATGATTTATTCGAAATTAAGAGAAACTACGCTGACGGGGATGTTCACCCCTTTGACGTCACGAGCACGCTCGGCATTTGCGCTGTTTATACGCAGAGAAAGGCGTTTGACTGTCACACGCGTAACACGCTAATTTCACGTAATAACACCGCGATACAGGCACAGAACATGCTATTACCATGCTCCACCCACGATTACCCGCTGAAATTCCCCGTCCTACCCAAGTGTAACTGCGCCCTGGCCGCGACCATAGCACGTCATTTCTGCGTCATTAACTCGTGTTGACCACGTGTGCGGCACGCGTTTTAAACACGTGCTCAAACTTTTGAGCTGCTCAAAAGTTTTGAACGCGCCCAACCACGTGAAAATTTGCGACCGCGAGTAAAGCACAGCTCTATCTCGTGTATATTGCGGGCTCAAAACGTCAAATAGCGTCTTAACGGCATCTGTTTCACGACTGGATATTTCTGGTCGTGTTCGAGCCTCTCTACGCTCGTTTAAGGAATTGTACCCGCGCTCTGAAGAATTAACCAGGGCAAAAGTAAATCACGTTGCTACCCGCGCGCGAATCCCCGATTTTGAGTCAAGCACAGCTCCATAACGATTCAACGGCGAGCTCAATACGTCCAATTGCGTCCGCCTCTAGGGCAGAAATTTCTGGCCGTCATTCAGCCGCAAATGTCTGTGTGACCGGGCCCTAAGGTTGATCTGCCCCTCGGATCCCAGACCTTCCTTTTTTAGTCCATTCTTGATCAAAATCAATTACAACGGCTATGCCCATTTATCACCATGAGATTCCATTAGTCACTAAGTGATGGCACCCGCTAATGATTATCAGGTGCTATCAAGACACCCAAAATACACAGTTGCTCTATACAAAATGTTTAGTCAAGAAGGCTTTCCTTTTCACATAAAACCCACTTTGAATACTTAACAATGAGGTAACACAGGGTCGACAACCCTAAATGTTGAAAGAACCATATTGGATATATATATATATATATATATATATATATATATATATATATATATATATATATATATATATATATATATATATATATATATATATATATATATATATATATATAAAATATAAATTATAAAATATATATATATATATATATATATATATGTCGCTGGTTCGCGCCTCGGCCGAGTCATACCTAAGACTTATAACATTGGTAAAATGGCGGCGCCCTCTGTTGGCTGCGGCTGCATCGGCTCGCTACAACGGGTCAGGTGTATCGACATTTCGTTCTTACAAAGAATGACAATACAAAGGAAATTATTATTATATATATATATATATATATATATATATATATATATATAAATATACAGTGTTCATTTTACCTCTGAAAAGTAATGGGTCCCATAGACTCACATTCTCAAAAATCTATGGGTCCCAACAGAGATCTATGGGTCCCCAAAATTTAGTGTTATCGAGGTTGAAATTGTAAATCGGCGACAAATATATAATGTAAATTTATATATTCATTCAGTTTTAATCATCACAGTTTATTGGTAATACAAATCAGTTATCACTTCAAGATTTTTCAGTTCACAACAATATTGTACATTATACTAAATATATTGCTGAAATAATTATATTAATCTATATTTTCATTTAGTTTTAATCATCACAGTTAATTGGTAATACAAAGCAGTTATATCTTCAGATTTTTCAGTTCATATATTCTTCGTGGTTTGCTGTCCCGCCACAGTAGTAATGCCTTCTCAAGGTCCAATCCATTATCATCCTCCTCATAGCGTCACCAGGAATATAGTAATTTAGTCCATTTTGGCAGAAAAGTCCTTTTCTTGCTAGGAGTATTCTTTTGTTTATTATCTTTCGTTGAATCGTTCGCTTCAACACACGTGTTTTCCTCGCCTCCGCGATCTTCCGAAGAATTTCTCCGCCATTTTTTCGTGCCGGAATTATTGCCCTTGTTATCACTTTCTGCATTATGTTTCGACTTATTACTGACACTAAAGAAATGACCAATTTTGTGTCGATTTTCACATAGAACTAACTGTCTTGCTCGACATGAATGAGGTTTATTTTTAAAAAAAGTTCAAAAATTAAGTAGCTTTGATGTTCACTGTAGAAGGAAAAAAATACATGCAAATATAATTAAGTAGAATAATACATTTTCTCATTCAAATTATTAATTCATTTTCTGCATTAAATTATTTTTGGTAATTTACTGATTAAAGGGATAACCACACACACACACACACATATATATATATATATATATATATATATATATATATATATAAAGCCGCAACAAATTAAAAGTCTTAAAACAAATGCTTTATGTATCAATATAAGCTACATTCACTAGTAGTTGGGTACAATGTGTCCTGTGGCAAATGATCCACAACGTGACAAAGAAAGTTTGACTTTATACAAGATTAATAGATCACGGTATGTTTCATTGTGTTCATATAATTAGAGACATTAACAAAGGTATTTT
The DNA here is from genome assembly GCF_059441175.1 of Urocampus carinirostris. Taxonomy (NCBI): domain Eukaryota; kingdom Metazoa; phylum Chordata; class Actinopteri; order Syngnathiformes; family Syngnathidae; genus Urocampus; species Urocampus carinirostris. The sequence goes on along the minus strand of NC_142353.1, from coordinate 19,139,420 downwards.
TATTTTGAAGATTTAAAAAAAAAAAGGGAAGTATGCATAAATTGCCCAATGAATTACAGCATGCGTTTATACAAATAGTACAGCAAGCTTTTGAAAAAGTGAAGTAGATGGATCAGATTTTTCAGACCATCCTCTTCGCTCTTTTAAAATTAGGACTGGAGCAAGAGGATGAATCACATTGTGTATTCCAAGCAGGAATTTAAGCTTCATTACTATCTTTTTCAATTTGTAAACATTTTTGCAAAGCACCCGGGAGCCACTAGGTAGCGCTAAAGAGTTGCATGCAGCTTCAGAGCGGCGGGTTGCCTATCTAACCAAAAAACGAGCAAACTAAAAAATGCACCTCAAAAGACTGGCTGACAAGTGAAGGATGCTTCACTGTTATAAGATTTTTCCTGAACTACATCAACCATTTGGACAGAAATCTACATTATATTAAAAATAATTTAATAATATTTCAGCTTCTTGTTTTCCATATGGACGTGAAGTAGGTGGTCATCATAACATATTGTGATAACATGTCTTGTAGGTGACCTTCAGTCATTACAGTCAACGTATGACATTTATTGGTTGAGAAGACTCAAATCCCCGTGCACAATTGGCTTTCGAGTCATGTCTCACTCTAATGCAACAAGGGCCTTATTATTATTAGGCGTAATCTGCTGAAATGCAATTATACACACAATAACGAAGCTTCTGCTTTTAAACATATCCGTCACGACATTGTGCACTCGCTTCTAATTGCAATTACGCCAACAAAGCCAAGCTGCATGTCTTTGTTTCCAAACAAAAGCTTATGTAAGACCGCAACCTTCTCGAGCTAAGACACAAGTCAGAAGTCGCTGAGATTTTCCCTAGCCGCATGCTGTGTCCTTGGGTCTTTGCAGTCACGACACAAAAGCCAAAATCCCCACATGCAGTCCTACATATCAGATTGGGTCATAAGAGTGTCAGATAACTGCAAACCGCTAATCAGGTCAACCGAAATAGAGCTCATCATCTTCACAGTGAATTAGGGTTGCCACTACCTTTAGCTGTTCATTGCGCAATTAGGGTATGGGAGAAGAAAATCCATTCAAATTGTGAAAGAATTGATTCTGTTTGTTTCTAATGGTATAGACAACATTGTGCCATAGAGGCATTTGCAAGGTCTGGTCCAAAGCAAAATTACAGCTCATAGCCGTAGGGTCTCCCCTGACTACATAATGTGTGTGGCAATACCAATAGGCTTATTGTCATTTGTATTTTATTGCAGCATAAGCCCTTCATTATTTCTTAGTACCAATCACTGCTGTCGAGTGGAAGGTTTTGTACCATCTATGTTAAATAGTGTTAGATTATGAAATGTGTCGCTGGATATGTAGTCCTGATTGCATGACTTGTCCAACTATATTAAAACTATCAGATTATTATTTGATTCATCACATTATTCATTTAGTTGTAATAATTGCACCCCATGCTTACCCACATATTAGAACGAAGTATTTACTTATTGTATTCTTTTGGCGTCTCAATGCATCCATTCATACAGTGGTTATACTTTTTTAACATTGTTTTAAGTAGTCTTCTGATTTACTGTTGATGTGGAGGTCTTGAGTCCACCCTAGTATCATCATAACCACCTGTAAAATCCAGATAGATATTGTTTAAACAAATGTCAGGCGTGAAGTTTAGACTTCCTGACTTTATTTGAAAAATTGTACTTCAGTTATTTTTTATTCTTCTCAAACTACATCCTATAGAACAATAGTCACGCATTTCGGGGACGACAAGCCCAGGAAATTTGGTTTAATCACAATGGAACAAAATAAAATATAAAGTCCTAAACAGAACTGCTCTCTTCAGCTCTTGTCTCTTTTCTCACATTTCACAGCGTAATACCGGATTTTGAATTGAGCATGTCGCGGTACTCGAAGCCGCTTTCGCCTTACAATAGATATTCGGGTAGAAAAACTAAGACATTTTTAAGTAAGAGCTCTGATCTGTAAGATTTTTTATTTTTTTATGATAGGCGGGATTACATCTAAAAGTGTTTTGCAGCCAATCACAAGGCGCACATAGACATGCATTCATTGAGGTCAGATGCACACCTGTGGACAGTTTCACATGCATGTTTTTTGAAGTTTGAAGTATTCGGAAAAAACACTGAGGTTAAGAAATGAACATGCAACTCCACAAATTCCCATATTTAGTTTTGGATTGTATTTGTGGCTTTGTAATAAATTACTTGCATACCCATCTATTTAGAATGATTGTTCTGTAATTTACATGTGATGCATGTCATGGATAAATTAATTGTTTAAAATCAAGTTACCACTGTAATTTTGTATTAGGTCGTGACTTAGCGCGACAGCACCCCAATGCTGTAAGCATGCACATGTTTCTTCCAGGGTATTACAAGACTTAAATCATGACCAATCTGGTTGATTTGCTCTTATTGGGAATGCATGCACAATATTGTGAAGTGAAGTAATAAAAAGCCCTGTTGACATTTAATATATAAGTCTAAACATTCTAATACATACAAACACATGGTTATATTATTTTTTTAAATGGTTTAGAATGTAATCAAATCCTCTTTTTGCATATCAACCTCGATTCCAGCTGCGGCCTCCATCTCATTCGCAGCGGCTGTAAGAGAAGATGAGATTGGCGGGGTTTTACTATCGAGTCGTCCGTCTTTTTTATGTGCTCTCTATAAGGAGGTACGTCCCGGAATGATATATGCAAAAAAGGGAATGAGAGCTTGATGGTGAAGAATGGCACAAGGTAGTGTGAGTGGGAGAGCAAGGAGCGCTAGATGTAAGGACACGAGGAAGGCAAAGGATTAAAATAGAGAGATATTCTTGATTGGTAGGTGAACTCGCTTGAGAACCTTTGATGTCAAATTGCTTCCTGTTACTTTCTTTACGGCGATATAGTGGTTAGACTTTCTGTCCTCTTTCCTTCACCCATTAAGATTATTGATTGAAACAATTTGAACTGGAGCAACAACCGAGGAGGGAGAACCTTGCCTTTGTAAACAAAAGCCAGCTAATCTCTCAGAGATGCATGAACAAGATTCCCCACCAGCACCTCCAGCCATTTTTGCTTGTCCAAGTTGAACCAGCTTTAAAATTATGGGAGGGAAAATGTTGCGTCCTCTAAAACTCAGTTTGAACATTGGTTCAAAAATTAGCTCTTGGTCATTTTGTTTTCAGATAATATGAAAAATAGGAAAACAGTTATTGTATGGAGTGTGTTAATATTCTTATAGATGTTTTCCAGTTTCCCATTATGATCATCATCGGGCAGAGAGGGATAACATTTAGTGTATATCCGAAGAAGCATGCTGACCAAAATCACGCAAAGGAATTATGGAGGTATCACAAATGCAATAAAAAAAGCACTAAATTGAAAGTTCTGCTTGGAATGCATCCTTTTCACAAGAAGCAGTTTTTCTCAGAAGTTTTATTGTTAACACAGGCACAATTTCCAGTGTTGTGACTTTGTTAAGTACAGCCTTGTGGTCCCACATGTTTTTTTTAAGGAACTTAGAGATGTTCAAGTGTTGTTTATTAAACAATGGTAAAAGCTAGAAACAGGCTTTATCTTTAAGGAAAGATGAGGGTTGAGCCTTTTTTTTTATATGTCCCATATAAAGGTAAGAACTTGGGCCTGGATCCAAACCCGGGCATACAATGTCAATCTTTAAGTCGGGTTGGGGCAGGCCAGGCTTCTTTCTTGCCGTTTCTTTTTTTTTTTCCTGTGAAAGATCCGTGCAGCATACACTTTTACTCAAATAATTTTTGGGATGACTACTTTTCACTTTTACTTGAGTTATATTTTTCTGAAGTAACTGTACTTTTACCTGAGTGACACACTTTGGCGCTGTACCTCAGCACCATGCGTAATTCTGCAGTGATTTAGAGACTGAAACGGAAATAAACCCAAAGCTGCACTTCGGAGGACCATTTCTATTCACTATTGTTATAATTGACAATAATGACGATAGTAAAGCTAATTGTTCTATGAAATATGTCACTTTTTTAAATGTGGTTTACATTTCTAAAATGTCTTCCACATTTCTACATGATTTTCAAGTTTTTCTATATAAAATGTCACGTTTTAAATGATCATTTGAAAGTCTGATAAAATATATATAAAAATATTTAAAATGTTCACATTTTCGCATAATGTGCAATATGTACTGTATGTAACAGTATTTTTTAGATTTAAAGTGTGATATTAATGAATTCTAATTTTTACAATAGTTTGATGTTATCACAATTCATATTGTTGCATCAACATTTTTATGTTTTTTTTTTCCTTCTTAGGGCTCTTGCTTGTATAGTGCATGGCAGCCACTTATGACCGAAGCTCCTGAAACCATTTACAGGACCAAAAAAATTGTAAATGAAAACATATGGATGATCAGATTTTTTTCATCATTTTTGTGTTTTAAAATTACATCTTTTATAATATTGCATAAATATGTTCATATTTAAAAGTATGTTCTCTTTCTTAAGGCTGTTCATTTTTATTGCACAACAGTTACTTTAAGTGTGACGGGCGCTCAGAAACAATTTAAAAAATCAGAACAGGAGCAGAAAATTTTACATAACACCATATGGAAGATCAGCAGACTTTAATGAACCTTTGAAAAGGCTTCCATGACTAATCAGTAACATTATTGCCATGCCCACCCGCCCTTAACTGTGACCAATCAAGCTTCATGTCTTCTAGCTCGAAGTAATGCTGCAGCATCAGCGTGACCTTGACATCTCATTAGAAGCAAAGTTAAAACTTTATGAGCACCGCCTTCGCTATAGAACTACATTGCACGAATGTATACCACGAGAGGGCAATCATGCGGTGGTAGAGTGAGGAAAATGGAGGCTGGAGTTACAGATGGTCCATGTCGAGCTGTTTGTGACTACATCGCCTGAGTAATGTACTAGGACTGTCAAGTATTCGGGTTCTTTATTTTCTTTTAACGGAAAAAAAATAATACTCATAAGCTGTGTTGACTGATAAGGGTGGGCGGATCAAACCAAATATCAATATTATCGATACCGAGCGAGTACTTGGATTGGATCCATAATATTGTCTTGGGATCAATACAATCTTTCTATATTAACTATCATCCTAATAATGTTGTTAGTGGGTCGTATAATTAAATATATATTATAACTTTCAAATTTGCTCCATTTTGGTTTCACTCGATTTGCACTGCTGGGTTTACTTTCAAAATATTTTGGAATGGGAGTTATTTTAGTTGTCAAGTGGACATAGTTGTAAAGTATAAGTATTTTCGTTAACATTTCTGCTTTTTGTGTTTGATTCTCTTCACTTTAGTTCTGCAACTGGTGTAACAGAAACATGTGTTTTATGTTTTATATTGTAAGTTGTCATTGTAATTGTAAAAATATTCAATTTTTAATACTTTTAAGTTTTTTACATTTTATTGTTGACACTGTTCGCACTTTGATTTGATTTTTGAAATATTGTCCACTGGAAGGAATAGTTGTATGTTGACTTTCTTACATTTGTATTTTCATTACATTGCTTCTTTTTTTTAAATAGATTCTCTTGACTTTTGTCCTGAAACTGTCATAATAATATATATTTTTTTTTAATATACTGTTAAAGTTTTTATTGTAGTTATTCAATTAAAATAATAGGACAGTTTTAGTGTTTAAAGTATTTGTGCTGCATTTATCATAATTATAAAAAAACTCAGGGGTGAATGGGTCAAATGATTTAATGATCATGACATTTCCTGGCAAATAGTACCTGAATCAGATCGGAAACGATTGTTACTACCCCTGTATTCATACATCATGCTAATCATAATAATGGGATTGAAATGTGAATTACTATTTTCTTGGCTTTACTGACTTTTACCAGTATACCAAACTTGTACTTGATGTCCAGTTATACTTGACATTTGAAAAACAGCATGGTACCACCAAAAAAACAGAAAGCGAAGGCAACTATTATTATTATAATCAGGATAAGCGTTATTTATCATTACTGCAATTATCTTTTATTCTCCACATCAGTAGTTTTCAGAACAATAACAATGCTGTGTTGTGTTTATAGACTCACTTCTTACCACATTACAATGCTTCGGCTCTGGGAGCCAAAGACATGCCTCTGCTATCGTTGTGGGTGACAGGCGGTGCTAGATCACATTTTTATCACAATAGCCATGACTTTATGATTATTAGATTTATGCATTCACAGAGAGAGAGCCTGATTGAACTTTTACAACTTTTGTGGGTACCAAATTGAAAAAGTACCTGAAGAATGGATGACGGGCAAGAACTGCCAATGGAGTAAAGTTTTGAATGCTGTCTGGTAGCGTTATAAATATCCTGATGACATATCATCAATAGTGAGTGTAGGCCATCAATTAAGTTAAAAAAAAGCATAGAAGAAAAAAAAAACAGTCAACAAAAGGATGAGGCAACCATTGTGTGCATTTCCCTTACAGAGTAAAAATTATCCGTCAAGCAATTGGCTCCGTGCAATTATTTTTCCTCTACACCACTCACGTTGGTACCCTCAGTTGTTTCTGTTTGATTTAAAGTTTATTTTTCATCTTCCAATTTCTATGCAGTTTCAACTGGGCTCTATGACCACAGTGCAATGAAAAAGCCCAAACAGTGTATCACATTTGAATATTGTCCTTCAAGGGTACTTACAGTCTAGCACAGGGTGCCCCCTAAGGACAGCTGAGCTGCCCGCAGACCCATTTTGAAAAAAAGGTAACAAAAGTAACAAGAAGTAGGTCTCGGATGGAAAAAGGTTGAGGACCCCTGATCTACCATTCAATATGTTATTGTCAAGTTATGTCATTTATGACCACACTATCCACGTGTTTGGCTTAATTTAGAGACCTAAAGAATCAAAATGGATTAGATGCACAGTAACTTTAAACATAAATGGACGTGGCCAAAAACAGTGTGTTTCCAATGTATCTGTTGTCATAGTTACAACGGCGTACGGAATGTTCGATACATTTAAAATCCATACCCACATTTGGAAGAGGCTTTGGTGGTATTGCACAAAAAGTGATATAAAAGAAGACCAGAGTGCAGCCTGATCTAATCTGGCCGTCACATCTCCGATTAAACAGTTGCACATTTGCAGAGCCAGGATAAAAGGGACGGCCATGTCAGGGCAGCTGTCGATAGTTGGGGTAAATGCGCGTTCAGGGCATCTTCTATTAGACGCATCTGATAGATCTCCGAATCATGAATCGTAAAATAGAAAAGTGTCGCCCATTGTCTTTTATGTCCGCTGAACAACAGCTACTAATGGAATTTTATGGAATTTTGAAAATAAAATTAAGTGGAAAAGGTTTCACGAGCACTTATTAAAAGGCTTTTTGCCTATGTATCCTGATATTCTTTTTTTAATCTTGTTTTTATTTGAAGTCTTTAATTACATTTTTATCATAGAGTGTCACATCCAATATCATTGTAAATGATGTTCACAACATTGTTATCACTGACAAAAAATAGAAAATCCACTAAATGATATAGTTTTGTTTTATTTAATTGACCCCTCATTAAGAACAAACTGCTCGCTCTTTGATGAGGGAATAGATAAATAGAAGTTTGACCACTATATACTATATTACCCTTGTCAGAGACTTCCTTGATACCATATTTGCAAGTGTTTGTGTCACGATATAGCAGTATATGTACTACATGAATTAAAAATAGGTTGACTTGGTTATAAGATGATTGTTGCGATTATATAGTCAATGAGTTTAATTAATGGCTAATTATAGCCTATTTTTAAATTTTCGCTGCATGATGATTAAAACAATGCAAAAACAAGAAAGTCTATGGAAATGCCATAAAATCCATTAACGTTTCATATGATTGACTGTAGAAGTGCCAGATGGATCTCTGGGGATTATTTTAGCCTGGCTAGCTGTCGAGGATAAATGACCATAGTAACTGAGTCAAACTCAAAATTGCTAAATTCAGCCAAGATAATAATTGTGCACTGCGTCCATGAAACTGGCTGCTATTTGTGGAGAACTACAAATATATTCAGTGGTGTGATATTTGCCTTCCACTTGACCCCTTATCCAGGGAATCATTATTCAGTACCACTTGTTAAAAAGGAACAGGAATCGTTGGGCTTTTGCTAACGCATGTAAATCTAGGACCTTACTTTTGCTACAGGGTCTGCTATTCAACCAATTTGCAATTGTTTCTGGGTTTGCCTTCATTTAATGTACAGCACAGAGTTGTTTTTGTTTTCCCTCCAGTTTTGTGCAATCCCTCACCAACCCATCCCCTTTTTTCTGTCTTTCATAATGTACTACATCTCCGGCCGAGGAAGAGCCCCTGGAGGGACTCTAAAAACTGCATACATGGCAGTGCCTGAGAAAAAGAAAGGCAACAGCATTAGCATCAAAAAAGCAACAACGGAGGCATTGTGCTCAGTCAAGAGAGCGAGTCAAAGAGGAACATACACTGGGAGAGTGTCAGTACGTGGGTTTGAGTCCCTTTCAGCATAGTCTGGCACATTTCCTCTCACTGAATTTTAATAAAATAAGATTCTTACTTGTATTCCCTCACCTGAACGCTGTGACTCCCAAATAGATCTGCGTGTTATCATTAACCTACACGATGCAGTAGAATAAACCATTTTTACTGTGTCAATCCATTCAAATGAACCGAAGTCATGGCATGTTTCACTTCTTAATGATTTCATATTTAACAAGTGAATGTTGGCAGCTAATCGAGCGAAATAGCATTTCAAAGGCATGGAGCAAAAGGATGCCTGATGTCTCATTAGATTTTTAATTCTGTTCACTTATGCTTCCACTCCCTAACTGTGTAATCTGGGAGCAGCGCAACACGCAGAGATGTAGATCTCGCACTGCTAAAGCATTTATCGCAACCGCTTTGAAGAGAAGATTTTCTTCTCAAATAACTTGTTTACTTGGAGAAAGGGCTCCACTTAACACCGGGGGAGGCATTTGTCTTCCAGTTATGAAAAGGTCAATCTATTCCATTGAGTGCTGTGTTTTTGTGTCTTTCATCGGGTGCTTAGTTTAGCAATTAGAGCAGTATCTCATAAGGATGATGTGCGCAAAAAACCCCACAAAGTTTGGAAAATAGTAAGTTTGATTTACTTTTTAATATTGTGAAAATGAAAAGGAGATTTCGTATGAAGCCATCAGTGTCTGCTGTTTGTTCAATTACACTATTGTTGCTATTAACCAATCATGTTGCTATTCCTAGATTTGGAGTGATCTGTTTTTTGGGCTCATGTATTGCCAGACTACTCAGAAATTAAAAAAAAAACTGCCTATCTACACATTGTAGAAAATTGACTATATATTCGCAACAATCACTACGTTCAGAGACTCTTCTTTCATACCACGCCCCTTAAGGCTGATCTGTTTTATAACCTTGAATATTTTATAAATGCATCTCTCACAGTACTCCTTACAAATTTAAAATCCATTGATGTCTACTCTCCTTACTTTGAGTGTCTTCTAAAGTTTAAACTTCATAAATATAAAAATGGATGAAACTGACTAAAAAGTGTGGAAGGTGCATAACAAAATGTTGTGTCATTTATTCCCCTTAAATTCAATGTGTGTGTCATGATATGGTTTCAATGACAGGTAGAAGAGTATTAAAAGTATCACGCTGTTTCAAATGAAGGCGTTAATGAGTTCTTGATGATAGGGCCTTATTAATATCACACTAATGCTTGGCGAGCTTTCAATAGGCAATAAACTGCCGCTCTGTTCCCGGCTCAACTTCAAAAGGCGCCATCAAATTCTAATACAAATTCAGATAAGGCTTTCACACTTTTTGATAAAGTGTGTGTGGGCTTTCACTGTGTTTATTGACTTGATGAACTCTGCTTCCTGAAAGCAAGTAGGAGTTTATGTGAAAGTACAAAACATTTTGTGAACGATCAATACACGTTTGTTTTCTTTCCCTTCTTTGTTGAGCTTCCGAGAGTGTATGATAAAATATTTCATCAGCCATTGTAATCGTCAGTACCCCAAAATGACATATCTGAATGACTCAAAGGCTGAAGAGTTTTTATTCTCAATTTACCATCTTCTTACTAAAAGCCAAACTATTTTATGAATTTTTGTTTTAGTTTTCTTATTCTGTTGAAATGTTTAAGGAAACCAAGGCAGTAATGATTTTTCAATTATATAACTGGGTTTGTGATAAGGGTGGGCGGATTAATCCAAAAATCATTGTTATCAATACTAAGGGAATACTTTGATTGCGTCAACAATATTGCCTTGGGTATCCTATCTAGTTCTCAGAGTCTAACCAATAGAATTATTTTGCCTTCAGGACAAAATATACTGTTTTAATCAGTATTTAAGGCAGTCTAGAGTTCATATCATTAGAATAATTCGATTTAAGACCGCCGTTTCAGCATGCCACTGCCATTGTGTAGCATAACTACTTCATCTGTTTTTGGGTTAGTGAATTGTCATGTCCAAAACAGACAAAATTATGTGTATATTTCAGAATGCTACTCTTTTGTAAGAAATGAGAAACTCTACTGCTAGCATGACTACAATAAAAAAATAAAACAACCTTTGGAGCTGTCCAAATAAAGATGTTTGCTTTTGGATGCAGGTGACTTGTCTTGGTAAAAGTTGAATATAATTAAAGCTAGCATATCTTCCAATCGGTTGGCTAGCGACTGGTCAACTTGCATTGACCGATTCCTGTTACAATATTGTAATAAGTCACTGCATACATGATTATAATTTATGTATCTTTCAGTCACATCCTTTTTATTTTTTAATCATCACATTCCCATTTAATTAACACATTATTATTAAGATCATCAAATTACTCATTTAGTTGTAGTTAGTACACTTTATGATTATCTATGTATTTAAATTACGTATTTACTTTTGGTTGTGCATGAGTAAATTATTAAATTGTGGTTGTGATTTCTTTTGTATCTCATCCAGTTGTGGTGCATTCCTTGCATTTTTGGAGTGATCCGTTTTTCGGGCCAGAATATTGCCAGACACCTCAAATTCCAAAGAACCTGCCTATCTACACACAGTTGAAAATTAGGTAATTTGGTAAAATACCACTACGTTCAGAAACTCTTCTGTCAAACCACGACCATGTGTTCTAAAATACCGGTTTCTGATGCTTTTTGGGGGACATTGACTTCTGAACCAGACCTGAAAAAATGTTTCATTTGTTTTATTGTGATAAAATCCTCAACTGAGCTGTTCATCCTAGCATTTTTTTTTATAATTTGTCTCATTGAACCCGTATTTTTTTCAATTGGATATGCAGAGGGAGAAAAAAAATATCCCTTTCAGTTTCAATGTTGTGAATGTTGTGTTTTAGTGTATTGGGTGAGATTCTGAAAGTGTCAATTGTTGAATCAACAATAAAGTGCTGCACGCGCAAGAAATATATATCGCTTTCAATTGTACGAGAGAACAAGGAGGGAATCTTGGACACAAGAGAATGAGAGACAATGTCAACTGTTGGACCATGTTTTTAAGCGTCACTGTTACAAAGAGCAGATATGCTTACTTGTTTACTTGACATACATGTATTATTTACAGCATTTCTGAAAGCCTTTCCTTGTGTAAATGTCACAATGCTTTATTTCTCCAAAACTTGATGCGAGGCTGGTGTAGACAGCCAGTTATTGTTCTCTTTTTCCCTCTTTGTTTTATTGCAACATACATACTTCTAGTACTAGGGGATATTGCCCGAAAATAAAACGATGTATTCATTTTAGCACCCAGTCTTGACCAGTGCAGTTTGATTTTATTTTTATTTTTTTATCCTTAGGCAAAATACTGAACCCCCTAATCCCCCCAATTAGCTGGTACGAGACTTGCATGGCTGTCACTGCTACGTGAATGGGTGAGTAATGGGTCAAGCGCTTGGAGGTCGGATAGTGACTGTTGATAATCGTTGTTGTTTTTTTTGTTAGTGTAGCATAAAAGTGGTCAAGGAAAAAGGCACTTTCCAAACACCAACCCAAAAAGATAAAAAATGAGTTTATTCATGTGCATCCAAGATATGCACATTCTTGAGGAGCCGATTTAGGCTGTGACCAGTACTTTAAGCCAGGAAATGTCATGAGATAGTAACAAAGTTTCAAAATCTGGACACCACCTTTAATAATGTAAGTCATTTTTCATGGTTGATTTTAAAATAAATTAATTTTACTTCCCCAGCCCTGTGTGCAAATAAATTCCCCTGGCTCTTTAGAAGAAACAGCAGATATCTCGGAAACTTTACCTACACTGTGCATCTGGGTTTTAATGTAAATGTAAATGGTCTGCATTTATATAGCGCTTTTACAGTCAATGAAGACCATCCAAAGCGCTTTACAATGTTCACACACACTTACATACTAATAGCAGCTTTAGCCATGCAGGGCAATTAGCTGCTTATCTGGGGCATTAGTGATTCAGTGTCTTGCCCAAGGACACTTTGACATATAACACGGAGGAGCCAGGAATCTAACTTGCGACCTTCTGATCCCAAGTTGAGTTTTATACCTCCTGAGCAACTGCTGCCCCATATACAGTTAGTATGTCAGGTATTAAGTGAGACATGCAACTCTCTTGCCCCAGAGCAGAGGGCGATAGTGAGACCAAAGATTCCCATTTGGCATAACCATCTGCCCCGAAACACAAAATTTGTGATAGTATTAATAAGTTAACAAAAAGGTCAATATATCCAGTATTGTTTTTCCTCGTTGGATGGACATTGTACTGGCAAAGGGACCTAATAAACCCTATCATTTAGAATTTTTTTTTTTCTCCTCTCAGCCCTTTGCCCAAGTGTTTAACCCAAAGCAGCCCGCGACTCAAAAAGTGTGACCACCCATGATCAGGATTCTTTTGCATTGGTCAAGATTTGGGAAACGGAATCCGTCAACTGGACTCTTTACATTCTGTTATGACCTATATTAGCATTTACATTGCAGTGATACAGGTAAAATTAGGGACTAAAACAATTACTGAATATGTTTAACTTTTTTGATCAATTTGGGATTATTTTACTAAAATAATATTGTTACTGAAAAATACATTTTTGTATTACCAGTTTTTGTTTTTCATATCTAACATATTATGTATGTTTTTTAAAAGCAAGCGCTTTAAAACTGGCCGCATTTCAGATAATTTGGATGCTGTGACAAACTCTGTTTACTACTCATTACACTGCTAAAGGGCATTTATTTTTTCCAGTTTATGAACGTTATTTGATTTGGGTGTGAGAAAAATAACCTACGGTTAGAAATTTGACATTTAATGTGCCCATTTCTAAAACGTTCCTGTTTTTAGCATAGGTAGAAAAGTGAACATCAAACCTCATCAAAATTATTTGCTAGGGGCAACAGTTTCCTCCACACCATCTTGTGTTGTTAAAAATTATTTGGGAATGAGTGACGCTGAAAAAAGTCAAGAAGCCAATCCTTAGACTAACTTACTACATTATTTTTCGCCTGGCAACCTGCCATATAGTGAACAAAAGCTTTTTGTGGGTGTTAGGTTTAATAGTTGTCCATTACATAAATGGGTGCATAAATTCTAAGGTCTGTGCTTATAGTTGTACTTGCTTAATGGAAGTTATCCCAATTAAAGTGTTGCTTTGTAGCCTTTATTAAAAGGGTTACTATTTTAAGGACTAAGCGAATCCTGCATCCAATTGTTCTAACTAGAAACAGTCCAGTTTGTATTTGTGAAGGATATTTTAGAACCTGATCCCATATCTTTTCAGTCCATCATAACAAATAGAGCAGTGTTTCCCAACCTTTTTGGTCCCAAATCTTACTATTTTTCATCAAGAAAAGGCACTTTGACCGTTAAAAGTGTTTAAAATTGATTCAGTGTGTTTTTATTGCTTAAATTATCCTGCAGTCTTAACCTGCAGTATAAAATGTTTCTTAAAGTCCCTCATATTTGACATTGCTGCTGCGTAAATGTTGTCCGTTCTTGCCTTCACCTCCCAAAAATGTTGCATTTGTTGGCTAGGGAATATTTTTCTGCATGTCTTTTTTTATTTTATTGTTGTCAGAAAAAGTATTAGGTGGATATGAATAGCACCATCTGGTCAGAAGTTGGTTAGGATATTTTGCTTGTGGGTAAGCGCTATTCATTGGAAAATGTGACCACAAAAGGGGCTGGTGCCCTGCCAAGTCAAGATTAACAATGCAAAGCAGTGGCCATAAAGCCATGAATGTGCCCAATCATTTGTGTAGTGTAATAACAATGCATGTGCTTTATTGTCTTCTACATGCATGGAAATTACATTGTTCACATTTTTGGACTGTTTAAAACACTAATCACTGTTTGCTACCCATATTCCAAGTAATTTATAAACACTGGCTCCTTTTTAAAATGAAACCCTGGTGTAAAACTCAAACCTCAACTCTTGCCTAAAATTTTCTTTTGGAAGCCACCTCCTTTGTTGTCTAACCTTCCGAAGTTTGAAACCGTAATTTCAAAGTCTGAAGTGGGTTTTGAACTTGATCTTTATGTTACATCAACTTAGGCCTGCAACCCTAATTTAGAATCGTGACAGGAGTTTGAAATCTTATCCAATGCTTAAGAGGCTCGGAGACAGGCTCTTCCCCAGGGCCATCACCACCCTAAACAAGCACGCAAAACTTAAAATATATATCTTGTGACTTATTTGGGAATTTAGTGTTACGATGCAGTATTATAATTTGGGTAAGTGCCATGTCTATTATCGTTTCATATATTGTCTCACGGCGTTGATATCTAAGATAATAAAGACAAGTCAATTTAATTTAAGAATCACTGAATGGAACACTAAATACAGCAAGCAACCGTAATTTGTCTTCAAAACATCTAATCAAAACCTTACATTTTTATTTAGATAAGAAATAGAAGCCCAACTTAAAATCATATACTTAAACTCCTTAAATTTCTGACATGTTGACTTTGTATCCGAATTCTCCTAACCATTGATTAAAAGACAAACCTAGGCTGTAAATCCAACATCAACAACTCAACTTACTTTGAAGGTTGCGGGTTTTGAAACCAAACCAAGTCCAATTAAAATCTATACAAGACCCATAAAGTAAAAAAAAATGCAAAGAATTATTTGAACGCTTGTTTAGAACCCAATATTGATTTCCACACCCTTTGTATTCATTACACCTGAGGCTAATAGCAATATGTTATGCAATTGTGTAGTGTCAGACTTGCCGTTATATTTCTTTTCTGCCTCGCTAATTGAAAGTTTATCATGAATGGCTGTAATCCAAAGTCATAACAGAAAGAGCACATGTGATTATTGACACCCACTTACATCGTACATATGCCATGGTATTCAGATTACATATTGTGCCAGTAATTTTCATCTGATGAAAAACAGTCTTAGTTGCATGAAGCTGCATTCTTGCAGCCGAATATTTTGATGCCTTTGCTAATGGATAAAGGACATAGGTAAGCAGCTGACATAAAACGCTGCATTGTAATTTAGTATTAATTTACATTTATATTACTGGGTGGGAATAAATGCGACCAGAGACACATGCTTTTAAACAATCAGCATATGAAAATAGCAATAAAATATTTATTTATGAATGCATCATAGTGGAAATGTTGGCTGAGAGTCATAAATTTTAGTACCGTATTTTCACGACTATAAGAGGTGCATCTAACAGCCTTTATCTTTTTCAATAGCTGTCCATGCGTCTCATATTACAGTGCGCCTTATATAGCAATATTGAGTCGCAAGGTCTCGCAACTAAGCCAAGCTGTAAAATGCTAAAAAGGACCCGCCTCCCGAAATAAATATATATATGTATATATATATATATATATATATATATATATATATATATATATATATATATATATATATATATATATATATATATATATATATATATATATATATATATATATATATATATATATATATATATATACATATATATATTTATTTCGGGAGGCAGGTCCTTTTTAGCATTTTACAGGCTCGCATAGGCTAAAGCGGGGCAGAACAAAGCCTGCAATTGGCAGAAAAAGATGAACGTGAATCAGACGTTAGGTTGCTCTACGGCATGGGGAAAACATTTTTTACTAGTCTGTGTTTATAAACAGGAATTATGGGGCTAAACAGACAGCTAGCAACAAGCAACGTCCATCGATGCAGATGCTTCTTGGCGGATATTTTCTTTTATTTGTCGGCGGTTTTGGAGTATGTAAATATTTTACAGGGCTGGATTTACTATACTCACGGATGTAAGAGGACCATGGTTGCGTAATATTATTGAAGATGATGTCTGCAAGACGACTTTGGTGAGCTACGCCAGCTTTATATTTTCCCAGTATCATGTTTCAGACTGATCTTGATGTTGCTTTGATGAGTCTATTTTTAAATTAAATTCAAATCATTCCAAAGTGTTTATTGTCATATGCGCAGTAAAGAACCATGTTTCCCTGCACAATGAAATTCTTACTTTGCTGTCCACACAGTTGCCAGCGAAAAAGAAAATACCCAAGAGTATAAATAATTTGTGGAATGACGCATTTGAGGTGTTGGTGACATCGTACAGCCAGTGTGTCCGTACTTGTCTGTTTGCTTCTTTCCGAGCCATCGGAATGTTAAGGGGTTAATAAGTTCGACTATACTGACTGTTTTGTTGACGTTCCCAATGTAGCGCCTTATAGTCAGGTGTGCCTTATAGTCAGGTGCGCCTTACGTATGGAAAATACAAGACAAAAAACTATTTTTGGGGGGTTGCGCCTTATAATACGGCAATTATGATTGTTGTTCATTTGAATCCTGCAAGAATAAGTTGTACAGGTACACATTTAATGTTTTGCGTTGTAGATTCTCGTCAAATTAGTGACCTGATTAATGACTTGACTTAAAATTGCTGTGGGAACTTGATCTCTTAAACTGAGCCAAAAGCGGCACCAGTCCTGGAAATATTTCACACTTGTTTTTGGTTAAAGATCAGAGTGACTGATACAAATGACCGAAAGGTCGCAGCTGCAAGCGCTCCATCAACAGAAGAAATCCTCCAGTCGTGTTGGAAAATTTTTTCAAAGGCACTTATCATTCATTCTCGAAATACAGAAATAAATTAGCTTAAGAGGTTAAATTTGTGGTCATTCAAAGGTTCTCCATGGCAACGGAAGAGCAGAGGGCAGTATTTCTTACTCCACCTGAACGAAAAGACTTATAAGAAGAAAATATATAAATGCGTACAGAAAAAAATGAATAATTTGTGCTTACAAATGAGTAAATTATGGTTGTCCTTCCCAGCTAAGTACATCATATTAAATTTACATGAAAAACATTCTTTAGGCTCCAGCCCCATACATGCTAAAACTCCAACCTCTCGCATGTCTCCTGGATCTCGATTGTTGCCTTGTTACCCGACTTTATTGTTTACTGAACCATGCACATATAAAATGACAATTACTTTCCGTATAATCTGCATTTCTGCACTTTGCTTCAGTACCATACCGAGTGGGTTCTTGACTTCCACATTTGTTCCCTTCTCCAAATTAGCTGATTCAAAATATAACACATGCAAGTTTGGCTGAAACTAGATAAGGATGCTTATTCTTCGAATCCAGGGTTTTGAAAGAGGGAAACATTTGGAGAGTGCTGGACCCACTACTGATGTAAACACTTTTAGAAAACAGCATTTGAAACCGTAATTCTTGACTAAAAAATAAAAGTCAAAATATTTAACTTTATCTGTGGGGTAGAAGCTAATATGAATACTGCGATATGATTTATTTCATAATATTGCAATGATATAATATGTTGACTTTAAATTGTTTACTTAAATCCCCCAAAACACAGCATCCCCCAACTCCTGATTCGTTCTGTAGCATCAATTGTGTTCAGGAAGATTTATTCAACATCTACTCGTTATCAAATATTCATCAACTTGAGTTTTTGGAATAGATACATATAAATGCAGATCATAATTGGTTATGCTGCCATATGTCGCTTTAAGCTAGGGTAGTTTTTGCTGTTGGACTTTCTCTTGCTTTGAATGGGTGTCTATGGTGATGTCTATATTTAGTCAACCCCCCAAGCTGTGACGAGGTTTGATTCCTCTTCGCTTCCTTTCTAAATTGACTCCTCCAAAAGAATTATCTGCTGTCACTACAATTCTCTCTGGGCACTGAAGACCATATAAAACCTTCATTCCCCATATACAGGCATGTACGCACACACTCACACACAATACGCTGCAGTAACACAAATAAAAACAGGCTTGATGTGCACACACATCAAGTGAACATAGTCTATTCTCAATTTTGAATGTCAATGGCAGTGCAACACAAGTATAATGGCATGCAATAGTATAAGAAATGTTGACAAATCATAAATGAAGCAACATTATCAGTCATGATGTTAGAAATGTGTCCGAAAAAGGCACTTATTCATGGGGCACCAATTTTCTCTGACAGGCTAAAATCAATCTCCTTTTAGGGTGCTTGGATAGCTCAGCTTCGCCGGCACGTCTGACACCTCTAAAGGAGAATTTTAATGCCAATGCTGGACAGATAAAAATAGGGCAGGAGGGGAAGAAGGCCGACTCGCAAAATCATTTCACAGAGCCTGTGAAAACGGGCATTTTTCTACCTCCTTACCAGGCTGTTAACATTTCAACAAAACAGTGACACAAAAAGGTGAATGAGGAAAAAAATTGTTTCTACAGACTGTCATATAAAAAGTGTTACAACGTTGATACAGTAATGCCAGGTTATGTGGCTATTTCTGTTTTGTGTGGTACTCACAAAAAATATGAGTACAAAGTGGGACATGTGAGAGGTAACACATTTTAAACCGCCAATAAAAAGTTAATCATTTTTGGCCACAATTTAAAAATCTAACAAAATACCTACAACATTTGTTGCAATACAATCACGCCACGATTTTTTGGGGACCTCTGAACTATGCACTTAAGGTAACAATATAATTAAATTGTTGAAAAATAACATGCTAGCTTTTGGCTTTTTGGAAACACTAGTTTTGGGTGGAAGAGAACATGATATTATGCGAGTATTTTTTTTGCACTGTACTATATCTCTAAAGTGTTGTTTATGGTTAACATATGCTTACACTTTATTGTATTTCAATTATATTCCATCTAAAGAAAGACTTCAAATGAAAAGAAATATAGAAAAATGTAATAATTATATTTTCTGGAAGCCAATCTAGCCGACTTGTGTTGAAAAAATAAACTATAGTCTACTGATGGTGCCTAAACAGACTCCAAAATTCAAAATTCCCATTTGTCCCATTTTAACCAGTGAGCACATAATTAGCTTCAGCATTTAACTGATGGCTTAAGTATTTGTATCATCTAGAATTGCTTTAAGGGTCAACTGGCACAACATTAGCAACTAGCATTCTTTTAGTAGCATACATCTCAAGACATTCTCACTAGATTTAAGTGACATGTGCAGCAACTAGCACAATATTAGCAACTATCATTAGTAGATTACTTAATTTAATGTTTATGTTATAGACATTTCTATACAGAGGAAATTTGATCTTTTTATGTGCCCATTGAAAAGATTACGGCAGCACGGCGGCGCAGTGGTTAGCGCGTGTGTGGCACAGTTCTGAAGTCATGAGATCGAACCTCCTGTCTGGAGTTGGAAGGTTCTCTCCGTGCTTGCGTGGGTTTTCTCCGGGGACTCCGGTTTCCTCCCACATTCCAAAAACATGCATGCCAGGTTAATTGGCCAGTCCAAATTGCCCCTAGGTGTGAATGAGCGAGCAAATTGTCTGTCCCTGTGTGCGCTGGGACTGGCTGGCAACCAGTTCAGGGTGTCCCCTGCCCCTTGCCCGAAGATTGCTGGGATGGGCTCCAGCTCCCCCGCGACCCTACTGAGGATAAGCGGTGCAGATAATGGATGGATGGATGAAAAGATTACTGACAAAGCTATACGAGAGTGTTGCTTTATTCATCTCATTATAATTCAATATATTTCTTGGGTTTTCTGTAGCCTCAATTAGCTTCACTAGACAATACATATTTTTAAAATAGTCAAAATTCTTAAAGTCCAGCCCTTGGCTTGTAGTCAAAACGTCGATTTTACCCCAACCGTTTGACCTTGACACTCCTGACATAGAATAATAATGGACATTTTTGTTGCACATAATAGAATCACATGAACAAAACTAAATATCTTTCAATTTCCCAAACACTCATAGTGCAAAGTACAAGAAACCACGATAGGGACACAGCTGTGAAATTGAAATCCATCATTGTGTCCAACTAGGAGAGAGGTTTTTACACAAAAGTATGGAATAGAAAAATATATGTGAATAAATATTTACCAGTAAAAACAATTTCACTCCAGCAACTATTCTACACTTTTTGAGGCTTATAAAAGCATGTGTGCCATAGCCTAAAAAATGCTGGAAATGCTTTCACAAACATGTAATCAAAAGCAGCAATAACATTTTACTGACAATTGGTTTTCAGTCTGTACTGGTTGATTTCTACATCACATGCAACACAATCCACATTGGAAATTAAAATCAATATAGGGCAAAATCACAGCAAGCTTTCAAGACCACTAAAAACAGGGCAAAAAAATGGGCAAGTATATATATAGAAGAGTGAGGAATTTGGCATGAATGTCAGATTGTCTCCCCTACAGCTGTAAAGCAAAACAGCATTTAAAAACGGATATGTTTTAAGTTTAGTAGACACTCAAAAAAGGAAAGACATCTATGGATTTTAAAGATGCAAGGTGAACAGCTGAGTGAGCCTTCAAATAAGACATTTCAACCTGTTCTAAACACCCTCCACCTGAGCATTGTCTTTTCATTAAATCTAGGTTACAAAAAGTAGATCCAACCAAATGGGTGTGAAAATGAAAGAACAGCAACATACTAGGCCTATTGTGACAATCGTGTACTCAGTTCATAATAGTCAAAACATGAAAAACAGCGTGCAATAACAGTCACAATAATGAACTGGCATCCTATGCAATCTCCTTTAGGAGGGTCCAATATTTAAAACAGAACAAACGTTATCAGAAACCCAGATAGGCGTTTTATTTCCAAATAAGAAAAAATAATGTGTGGTCAAATATGAGTTTTCTGAAAATAATTTGTATCCAAAAAGATGAGCATACAAAATAATCCCAATATGACTCCTGAAAAAGAAAAAAAACAGGTATGTTTTGATTACATCTCTTGCTGTTTTTACCATCCACCCCTGGCATTATTCCACAGTGATTAACACTGTTCTTTAAATCGCTGTAGTTCCTCCTGTCAGAGCATTTCACAATATAGTAAGAAAAAAGAGGCAATGATAAGAGCAGGCGGCAAGACGGGTTTGGGGGTTGGGGGGATTTTGATGTTTACCATCGCAGTTTGCCCCAAGCTGGCGACCTTGGCTTTGAAAAATTACGACGCTGAAAATCTTTGCAAAGTAAACAGCAGAGAGTCACAGAGGAAGAGAAGGCAAAACAGATGCTGGGACATGACAGAGGTGCGGAATTTGGCTCGGGGAAACAAAAACACTGATGTTGAATATACACACACAAAAAGGAGCTCAGTTGATTTTTCAAAAGCGGGGAAAAGTGTTTCACACACAAACACAAACTTTATGACAGCATCAACACATAATAAAAAATTAAAATCAACAGTATTCCAAGTTGCCTCCTTACTATGCATAGGCGCATCCGCTCAGCTCACAAACACATAATGTGAAGAGTGCAGCCAAGGACTCAACCTCATACAATTGAACCTGTGATTCCATCCTGTAATATCGGTGAGTTCAACTAAAGCCTTTGAGTGCTGGCATTGTTAGAATACCTCAGTGGACCTTATTTTAGTCAGTGTCACATATTTAAATAATGAAAAGAGGAATATGAAGCAAATTTTATTGTGAGGTAAGGGGAACCTTAGCAAATATTTTAGCAAATAACATTAAATCGTTATGGCCACCCTAAATCAAACAAAATTGAAGTCTGAGAATAGGATGAATATTTTCAGCATTTCCACATAATGGAAATGCTGAAAATATTAGCAAAGCACTCATGATAAAGATCAAATTTATAATACTGCTTTTCTTCCCAAGACATGGGTTGGCAATTTTTTGAGCTATGGGCAGCATTAGGTTAAATAATTTGGAAAATAAATACAATTTCTCAACATACTATATTTAGGAGAATGTCAGATTTTATCAGAGGCATTAGCCACACCTTTCCATAGTTGCCTCACAGTTTTAAGGTGAATTCTCATCCTTGATTATGAGTACACTGTTGCACAAATGGCCTCCTTAAATCTTGCAAAAAAGATATTAACTTCATTAAAGACTAAATTGTGCACACATGTGCTTACGTCCATACCATTGTAACCTCCAACTTCAGTCTTTTGGGGACAAGCAGAAGAAAAAATCTTTGGATGAAAAAAATCTAACCAAAAGACTATTTGCAATCCACCTCAAGCAGAGAGTTACCACACCATATGTTTTTGTTTAAGGGTATGATAGCCAAAGTAGTGTTTTTCAAAACCCCAAATGACATCATGCCTCTCTATGAATTAACAAACACTGTCAGGAAGCTGACAATGAGCATACAAAGAGGTGGGACAACTATTCGCCTGCTTACTCTCGCCATATTTCTGCATAATAATTGTGAAAAAGTTTGCAGCCAGCAACTGGCCAGGCACGCCATTGGCCAATTAAAATGGAGGTGCACACTCTTTACCTCAAGAGTGCCCTTTACAGGCAATTACTCTCTACTTAATTGGGTTCATCTGCACAAACCCCCCTCGCGAGTCCGGGTTTGGGTTGCTGATAAAGTGTAAATCAGATTATATGAAGCATACAAAGGAATGGACACAACTGAAAGTTCATCTGAGAGCTGCAAATTGTTCTTTCAAAATCTAAATTCAGTCTGAATAGGCTGTTAAGCTTATATGATTTAAAATCCAGCTAGTTCATCCATCCATTCCAATATCTGCACCGCTTATCCTCAGTAGAGTCGCGGGGGTACTGGAGCCCATCCCAGCTATATTCGGGCAGTGGCCAGGGGACACCCTGATTTGGTTGCCAGCCAGTCGCAGGGCACACAGAGGCAAACAATTCACCTGCTCATTCACACCTAGGGACGTTTTGGACCGGCCAATTAACCTAACATGCATGTTTTTGGAATGTGGGGGAAAACCAGAGTGCCCAGAGGAAACCCACGCAAGCACAGGGGAAACATGCAAACTCCACACAGGAGGTTCGATCTCATGACCTCAAAACTGTGCCGCACACGCACTAACCACTGCGCCGCCGTGCTAGTTCAGCTAGTTCAGCGATCTGGCAATTGGAAAGCCTGCAGTTGAGTCAACGCCCTACCGACCTTGGGAGATCTGAAAGGTGCTTTGAAAAAAAAAGTATTATTTTTATTATTAGTATCCCGTTAAAAGGTTCTGTTTTAGTGACAGTTTAAATGCCTGTTTATGCCGCCCTGTTGCCTTCAGCATCTTCCTTTGTTGATGGTGATGTGGAAAATTGTAACGATTTAGTTTATGTATGAAATTGTGTTTATTTGTTTGTTCTGAACAGTCTCGAACAGAGTTAGAAAACATCTGACTCCATTAAAGGCAAGGTCAGTTTGGCTGCTTAAGTCCATGCCAAAACAGTTCCAATAAACTCCGCGAAACTTGGCCCTCGCGGTTGTTTTAAGCAGGCAGTCTGTGTCAAATGATTCTATAATCGATGCCTTAACATGGTCAACAAATCAGAGTTCAAGATCACAGAGTTTAACTAAAGAAGGAATTATCCCTAGTTAAGGACACTGCCCTTTGGGTCAAGGTGAGATCTTCATTGTTGGAGGACGCTTTTTTGGAATGTATCGGTGTGATAAAGTACCAGCACGTCCCATCAACTCTGCATTTGTCTCAAAGTTCTTCTCCTGACAACAAAGCACCTTTGTAAGGGTGAGCTGTGCATAAGTCCAAAATTGTCAGATGTAAGATTGGGCCTAAAAAATCCAGCCTAGCCAGACTCTGCCCACGGGTATACAAGCCTGAAAATCGGCCAAGCCCGGAGTAAACCCAAAGCTTTACTTTGGCGCGGAACTGTGCGTTTTGGCTGAAGTAAGCAGCTTCGGGTTTACTTCGGGCCGAGTCCCTCAAATCAAGTGCAGCACTGAAATGAAAAATTCGGCGCAGAAGTGTGCATTCAGGTAAAGTGCAGTGAAAGTCACACTCTGCAGATTTCAAGATTCAAATAGAGAAATATTTGCCCAAAAAGCAGAAAGAAAGTTTATAAAGCTTGTAAACGATCAGCGAGAAATGGAAATGACTTCTAACATAAGCCACGTAGAAGTAGAAAGAGGGAGCGGCCCATCTTTTACGTGCAACAGAGGATGAACATTTCTTTGGATTTACTAATTTGGAGGGAAACCAATAGTTTGGTAAGAATATTCTTTATGATAGAGTTATCTGAATAATATAACTTTGGCTCTGAAGGGTGTTACTCAACTTAAAGTATTGTGACTGAGAAAGATATTACTCAAGTAGAAGTAAAAAGAAGTCATCTTTAGATTTACTTGAGGAAAAGTACATGCATGCTGTGCAGATCATCCACAAAATAAATAAAAAAATCTAAAGTAACCGCAAGAAAGAAGCCCGCCTGGCCAAAACGTAACGATTTAGATTTTAAGCCCGGGCCCAAGATCTTATTCCTAGAAATTTTTTTACGCAGATGAAGTGCTGTCTTCGTGTCACTGGTAACTAGTCAGTTTACACACACCCTAAAACCACGTTTGTGTAGTAAAATAATTTGTTGACCATGAACCATCTATACTGGTTGTCTTCATCTTGAAATACAGGCAAAATATTTATTTATTCATATGGAAAAGAGCTTGGATTAAATACGTGAATCTTGTACCAATTTCATTTTCTGTCCGAATGTGTTTTAAAGTCCGGTTTCAAAGGACAACTGCTTAATCTGTCCCGCAATAAATCATACAAATGCCAAAAATAAATATATTTTCTATTTTACACACCCAATCCTGCATTCTGGCACTTATGCTGTTTAAAATATTTTATGAATCAGGACGCAGTGATTCAAAGTAAAACTCTTAAAGCCCTTCCCTCAATTTTACGATTAAGGGAAATGTTTAAAAAGTCGATTTGAAACATAATAAATTCCATTACTGAATTTTGGCAGTGTGTTTGTCTCAAGGGCATAGAACTTATTATGGCATTGTGACCAAATCATAACAAAACTGCCATGAATTATGCACCATATGCACTCATATACAAGCAGACCTCACTGTAAGCAGAAAACTGAAACAGCTTTAAAATACCCTTATACTAAAAAAAAATAAAAATGAATAAAAACATTTTAAAAATTGTATACCTCAGAAGCAAATGTATTGGCTTGTGCAATGTTTAGAACTTGCAGAACTTAGCAGAGAAACACAAAAACTAGACCCTTGCTTTGCGTCAGTCAAGAAAGTTGGCCACTAAACTGCTCCGCACGGGTGAGGAGTGAGGCACATAGTTTGCAGCCTCAACGTAAGGAGGCAAAGTGAGACCTTTGATTCTTGGCATTGTGTCGCAAATTCATAGTGAAGCTCAGCAAGCACTCGCCTCTTTTTAGTATTTGGAAAAGTGATTTTGAAATGGAAAATGGGCAATTTAATGAAAAAAGACCTTAAACACTATATAAATATACCCATTTACAGTATTTTCCTGACTACAAGTCGCATTTTGTTTTCATAGATCGGCCCAAGGATGTGACTTATACTCAGGTAAGACTTCTGTAAAAGTATTACAACATATTATAGCATTGAGTTTTAAACTTTTATTGTATACATTACTCATCACAGGCATCTAAATGTCACGCTAAACCGCAAGAGGGCTCACCTGCCATTCCGTTATTAACCTGATTATCTTCCTTAAAACACTGCAAAATTTGGGAAAGACCGCTCCTGTCGAATTAAAGTTCCCGGCTTTGACGCTCATGGTATTTCTGTATGCCCTGTACGGCAGGAAAATCTGCGAGTCATCTAGGCCTCCTTTTCTCATTTTGCCCCACGGCCCTTTTCACTCTCCGAGCTGTTACCAACAGAGCACGGTTCAGGACCGTGAGACTACTTTTGTGAAATTATGCATCACGACCGACTCGTGCGCTATGCAATGTGACAACTCATCTTAAGTGCATGACAGGCTCGGCATTAGCAAAGTCCTAATCTCTCTTGTTGCCGTTCTTTTTTACATCCCCATTTTCCTTGTTGGATTCATTTTCTTCCTTATTGTCTGCTGGATGAGTTTCCGTTTTGCTTATTAAGGGAGCTGTGAACAGACTGAGCAAGATGATGTGCTGTTTTGCTGTGGTGAAAAAAATGGGGGTGACAGAAAAGGGAGAAGATAAATATGAAAACAAAATCCCAAAGAAAAGGGGAGCGAGAAAAAAGGGTAAAATAACAAAGTAAAAAGCAAAAGAAATAAACAAGAAAGAAAAGAATTACAGGTTTTTGTGGGGACCCCGAATAGCAAGATGACAGACAATTATGTCAGCTCCATATAGGCGGCTCTTCAGTTCTGTAAAATTAATACAAATGTCTCAAAACACAATTCATATATTTTTTTAAATGCACATTTATCTGATCATGTAATTTTGCTGTTTTTTTTAAATTAATGTTTAGTTTTTAATGAAGCTTAACAAAGCACATCACTTGAATGAAGAAAAGAGAAAAAAAGTTAGCAAAAAACAATCAAAAGTGTGTTTTTTTTTTAGTTCATAAATCTGCTAACAGTAAGAAAAATAGAAAGACTTCATTGGTGTACTAGTGGGAGCCATATGGAAGCCATTGACACAAAGTGTTGCATCGGATCTATTGTACCACAGATAGTCACATTATTATAACATTAGCATTGGCACTATTACAGAAACATACACCGAGCAGAGTGCCATGTGTTCCGTTTTAATTGCCATTCATTTAGGAAGAGTGGCAAAGCTGAGTTAATGGCTGAATTGCACACAGTCAAAGTACATTTAGCAAAACTATCTTTTGTGGATAATACAGTGAAATAAAAAAGTATAATGTTTATGAATAGTGCAATATGAAAATGGACAATTACCCTTTTTAACCCCAACTACCCGTATAGCTCTCACACCACAAAATTGTGTTTTTTATCCACCTTTGTTACTGCACTAATCTTTGTTTTTGCTCTCTGCTTCTGCACCACCCCATGAATTCTCGACAGCTTATAATTGAAACTGAATATTTTGAATGCAGCATTCTTACTCTTTAAATTTTACCTTTACTTAAAAGAAAACAGATGAGGGCAAATTGCATAGTGTTTAGAGTCAATTTTCGGCCCATGTGATACATGGAGGGTAGACTAACAATCTTCTACATATTAAGCAAAAAGAAATACTTTACAGCTACAGGTAATTAACAAAAGGGTTAGGTTACTTTTCTATTGTGTATATTTTCTGTTTTCTGTTGAACATTTGTTTTACTTTAATCACATTTCAGCTTCCCTCTCATCATCCATGTAGACTAAAGGGCCAATTAAGTTAAGCTCACCACTCCTCAGTATACTATTTGCTTTATGACTCACACGATTTTTGATTTTTCAGATTTTTTTTGTTCTTTTCAGGAAGGTTGCAAAAAACATAACATCACAAAGTTGACAAATCACCTGAAAAGAAACAAGGGATGAGTTGAAGTGAAGGCTTTTACAGTACAAGACCTGCCCCCTTAAATCACTAGTGTCCAAACACTGGGCAACAAACTGGTACTAAGCTTTGGGCCTTATGGTAATTGGCTGCTTCTGAAAAAAGGAGGCGATTATTTTTTGGTCATTATTGTTTAATTAACACTTCTATGGTCACGCAGAATATGAAGAGGGTATTTGAAGCAATACGTTTGAATTGAATTCAGTGCGGTCCACACTGGCAGGCACAGTGCAACTGTCACATTAGGACAGAGGATTTCCACCCGTAGAAGATACAGCAAGGGATTACTGCACTTCAGTATCAGCTATAGCCAATTAGTGTGGGGGATGGATAACTGAAGCCCATTACCTCATGCTGCAAAGATGGTAAACTATATCAGGACTTTGATCATTGCAGTTGAAGGATGCATGTAATCCCTATGTAGACGATACGACAAGCAGTGCTATGAGACCACCCAGCAATTGGACACTTTTGACTAGGGTCGGTTTATGATTTTGATTGCTTGGCACACAGCGCAATTTTGACTGAATTGTTAGAATAGCAACCAGAGTGTTCCAACAGATTGCCTATGTCATGTGTTGTTGGTGCAATATGACAAGGATACCCGACTATTGCAGATGATTAAACTATGGATTTATGCTTAATATTTTTGTTGTTGTTAATTTAGTTGTTGTTAATGTTACCACAGTTGTCATCGTTATTTGTATTATCATTTTTATTGATATTTTAGAAAACTACAAAAATGTTTATTGCCGACCTTGGGCCAGGTAGTTAAAAACTGTCAGACATTAAACCAGTCCTTGGTACAAAAAAGGTGTGGGACAACTGCTCAAAATCTTTTGGGACGCTTCTCTTACCATTTTGTCTCATTATCATGTCATATTTGCATCCCAAATAATTAGACTGTAATTGTACTTATTTTAATGCAAAAGATGGTAGCGCTTCATTGTAAGTACAACAACATATGAACAATGAACACATGTTCCATATCAAAAGCAACAACATTACAAAGAAATGTATTTATTTTGAAAAACTTTCCTTTGCTGTAGATTTTTTTGATGATCTGTTGAGACTGTTCCATTTCATTCTCTCAAATTATTTCTCACTTCTTGACATGTCTTTCCAGGGATGATAAGTATCCATTCCAAGTCATTGGCATTCTTTGGTTTATTGGTTGACCTGTGTTAACATTTTTGAAAGAGAGACTAAGTGATATCACAAAATGAAGTTTAATTTACCCAGCTATTTTGGAAATTGTTGTTTTTCACCGGATCAAATCAAAAGGTATCAGTAGTGGGTGAGTTATCCACTGAATGTGATGCAGAACAAAATATCTGAAATGATTAATGGAGTGACTATTCATCCACACCAACAGCAATCAGAAATGCTTAAATTGTGTTGAACTGCAATGGATACATGACGGATTCACACAGAGCTATGGTGTACCATAGTGTAAGTACAGTCACTTACGTACTGTTCCACCCCATCACTAACACAATACAGTCCAACTGCAGGCTGCACAGCTCAGCAGAGGAGCAGAATATATAGGGAGAGACAATCTTGCTTCATCCCCCCAGTTTCCCCGCAGCCGCCAAGGGTTATGCTCACTGGACAGCCGTCTAACACGAAGCATTACTGCGCAGTCAGACCAAATTGGGCGTGCACACAAACGCATGCTGTATGTGTTGGATATAGGGGTGTGTGTAAAGGTCATGTCAGAACATGCTTGGCTGTGTACGCCACGTCAAGATGGGATCTAACCTGGCAACAACTCTGTAGGTGTGCCTTTACGTAATTGCAAATTACAAATATCATTTATACAATTTTTGCACTTCAGATGATTTTTAACATTAGTATAACATAAATGAATTCAAAAGAATAAAATACCTGACATGTAAGAAGATAATCAGTGAGAAGTAAATTACTATTAGTCATCTTTACTTTGCGGTAAAGTTGAGATTTCGACGGTACTTCATTTAGCTATGGTTCACAGTAACGTGCGTGTAGAAATATAATTATAGATTATAAATAGATGGCTAGATTGATAGAGATGGCCTAGAGAGGGATTGGCACCACCAGGCTGTACTTGCCTAAGACACACCACACGAAATAGTGCCCCTATGTCCCAAGTGGTTAAGGGATCCAACCAACAGACCAGGTAGATATTAGATAGGGATGGAGTTGGGTAGAAAGATAAAAAGAGAGGTGGATAGACAGACAGGTAGAGAGAGATAGACTAACGGATGGACGGACAGGTTATTATTTTTGTTGTAGTTCAGTTTGAAGTTAAGCAGTAGTGTCAAAACTGCCTTCTTCCTGGCATGTCAAAATCTCAATTAATTTGCCGTTTGTTCGAGGTACCCGTTTCTCACTTGAACCCATTTCCTCTCTGAATTCATATCATCTTTGAACACAACATCAAAGCCGAACTGCTGCATGTAACCAGAAATTGCAATACCCTGATGGAAAGGACGTGCAAAGGCTTAAGTCAGTCATCAGTGAGCAAAGGTGCCAACCAAGGGATAACTTGAGGTCTTCTAACACTTGTATTACATCACTGAAATGCCAGACGGCCTACACGTGTTAAGACCCCATCATACCTTTGATGTCCTTGGGAGAAGAAAAATCCATAAATTCAGGATTAAGTGTATTCCACTGAAAACTTTGGGAACTGGCAATGTGGACTGTGCGAGGTGGGGTTGATATGGCTGTCTTGTGGGTTGCCATACGACAAATAAAGCTGGTCTTTTGAAACAAAATCCAAGTTAAACAAGACTGTATAAACGTTCCCATATTTTTTATTTTAGTGTCTGCAGAGCTGACATTAACCAACAATTTTCCATCATTAAAGGATTTTTTTGACAGGAAAATTTTACGGCGTCTGTCATTTTCACAGGTTGAAAATTGGACCATTTACAATGGCAGCAGTAGGTCCTTAAAGGCATGGTCACACATCCCTTTCACGGGCATATCGAGGCTGAATCACGGCCAGAAATTTCTGCCCGTGAAGCAGACGCTGTTGGACGCTTTGAGATCGCGATACAGACGAGATACAGCAGTGCTTTACACGCGGTAAGAAATTCACACGCGGTTGGCCGCGCAAAAAAGTTTTGCGCTGCTCAAAACTTTAGACCACGGGTAACCGCGGGCGGCACACGTGGTACACACGAGGTAACGACGTGCTACGGCCGCGGCCAAGACGTGGTTACACGGGGGTAGGACGCGAAATTTTAGCGTGTAATCGCGGGTGGAGCACGGTCATAGCACGTTTGTTCTGCGCCTGTATCGCTGTGTTATCACGTGCATTAGCGTGTGTAACGCGTGTAAGCAGCGACTGTTTCGCCGGCATACCACGGGTAAACAGCGGGTTTAGCCAATTTTGCACATTTTCCACCGCATCTGCTTCACAGGCAGAAACTTCTGGCCGTGATTCAGCTGCGATACGCCCAAGAAAGGCTGTGTGACCGGGCCTTTAGATGGACAGCAAATAGAGAGCCAGAGCAAGAAAGAAGAACGGTTAAGAGTAGATAATAAAAAAAAGAAGAAAAAAAGGCTAGCAGGAGAGAAGCCCAGCCTGACCCTAACGTAATGACTGATATTTTAGGGACAGCCTTGGCCAAAATTCAGGTTGGTCTTGGGCTTAAGATCTTACTTCTGCTAAAGGCCTCGGTGTGATATGCATGGGCCGCTACTGCACATCAGGAATGGTGATCTCTCAAGAAGGTGAAATAGCAATGTATCCAAGAGTAATAATACGAAAATTTATTTTTTAATCACCCACTGCTGGGGCAAGTTGCAAAATTGGCTTGTACATAGAAATGGTTAACACAGAGGTGTGGGATCCTTACATCTAATCCTTTGTTGAT
The DNA here is from genome assembly GCF_059441175.1 of Urocampus carinirostris. Taxonomy (NCBI): domain Eukaryota; kingdom Metazoa; phylum Chordata; class Actinopteri; order Syngnathiformes; family Syngnathidae; genus Urocampus; species Urocampus carinirostris. The sequence goes on along the minus strand of NC_142353.1, from coordinate 19,107,840 downwards.
CCCGTAAAGAACAACCATTATGTTGTCAGTGCAGCATGTTTTCAGCTAGAATTAATTTGGCTAATCAGAGTCAATTTAGTGACTGTAAATAAATCAAAGTGACCTTTACTTTATATCTTTCATAACACTCACAAAAATCACCCACTCATCCTTCCGTCTCTCTCACACAATCCCATACAAAAGGTCACCGGAAATAGAAGGCACAAAACAACAATATCCCGAACGATGAAAGCTGGGCCTTGCGGACCAAAAGCGGATTTGCGGCTTAACTTTTTAAGATTTAGCTACAAGACTTATGCTCAGTATAGCACAGTATAACTGAATAAGAAATTTGCATATGGATTACCTTCCTGTTGCTTTTTATTTCATGTGGCAGACACACTTCGGTCGGGCGAGAGCTTCAAAAAAACATGCAACATTTGTGAGCCTTTGCCAAGGCAAAATTCTTTCACACATTTCAATATGGTTCATATGGATTTTAAATACCTATTTGTCTCGTCAATTCATATGTTGAGACAAATGATCGTTTTATTCTACATCATAAAGTTATTGAATGTTACATAAATCTGTTTGTTTTTTAAACATTTGTATTATGTTATCTCGCACTGGTGCATAGAAAACTGTATAATTAATGAGCTAAAACAAACATCATTCATCTACTTCTTAGACATTACCAGTGCGGTGCCCTTAGAAGGATTTACCATATTTTTAATAATCGTTAAAATGTTGTTCTGTTTAGAATATCTTTTAGAGGAAGTGTTAAAGCCTAGGTCCACAAATCAACAAGAAAAAAAGGAGGCCAAGAAATTTTACAAACGAACCTTTTTGCGATTCAGCAAAATTATGTCATACAAACAATTCAGATCCTATTGTGTACTTTCGTCGACTCTGCGGAACATATTCCAGCTCTATGAAGACAAGAATAGTATATAGCACAAACATTAAGTGTACAGAATACTCGTACAATTATCCATTCATTATCTGTATTGCTTATCCTAAGTAGGGTCGCAGGGGTGCTGGAGCCCATCCCTTCAGTTTTTGGGCAGTGGACACCCTCAAATGGTTGCCAGCCAATCGCTGGGCACACAGCGACAGAACACTCACTCTCTAATTCACACCTACGGACAATCTGGACCGGCCAATGAATCTGTCATGCATGTCTTTGGAATGCAGAAAGAAACGGGAATGACCAGAGGAAACCCACGCAAGCCTGGGGATAGCATGCAAACTCCGCACAGGAATACTGGTAGCTGGATTTGATCCCATGACCTCAGAACTGTGCCGTGGATGCGCGAAGCACTCAGCCGCCCTGTATAATTTTTTGAAAAATAAAAAAGATTCCTTTCCTAAATAATTTGACTTGAACAACATACCATAAATATTCATGAAAGAAAAACATATAAAGGCAGTAAAATGAGGGGTTAAAAAGCCCCATAAGCTTTCTAATTGCCAACATAATATATGAAGTTAGAAGAAGATACAAGTTTGAACAACTTATTTAATAAATGTATTCTTCAAAAGACTGCCACCTGATTTGGGAAAAGTGCAATTTTTTCTATTGTAATTTGAAAGCATGCAGTCAATTGAAAATAATATTTGACACTTTGCTTTTATCAAAAAAAATAATACTGGGAAGGGGGAAAAAACAGTTCACTGGAGTGATATCTAATATACAGGTGATTGATAGGCACATTTCATCAAGTCTGACACGTTGTTTTCGAATAACAGATTTTGAATTATTAGAATCATTCAGTGAAATCAAGAATTTGTCCATTTTTGTGCCTGAGTAGAAAATATGACTTTCTGTTGTTGAAAGGAAGCACTTATATACATTGAGTTTTTTGTCCAATTGCTGCTTCTAAGTGCGTAAAGCATTATGATGAAATGTCTTAAAACAATGTGTTCTCTAAAATAGATCAGTCTACCTCAGAAGTCTCAAATTCAATTTACTTGGGGGCCGAGTAATAAATGAATCTATTATCTACTCGGGCTGCACTTACTCAGTCAGCCAAAACATGCCTCGTCCCCCAGAATCCTCACAAAAAAAATATTAAAACTTGGGTTTGCTGCGGGCCCATTCTCTCAAATTAAGTTCATTTGTCGGGCTCAGGCTGGTCCGGGCTTTAATATCCTCGGGCCCGGTCGGCTTGGGCTGGATTTTTAAGGCACGATCTTACCTCTACCACTCAATGGCAGCAGCGATTAAGCCCAGAATTGTTTCGGGTAAGAGGCAAGTAGCATTTAAAGGCTTTTGTGCACCAGCGTCGTAACTCCAACAGCAAGTGTGTGATCAGCTTAAAAGTGCAGCCATAATCAATACCCTAGCCTCTTCGTCTGCGCTCCCTGTGGCATCCACTCGTGTAAATAACAATGAAGTTTTAAATCGACCCGCTAGAGCACACACATTTGTAGGCCATTACTGTGCTCTTCATCATGTCACGAGGGAGAGGGTACCCTCAAAGGTTTTTCTGAAAGATTTATTTGAGAAAGTCGACACGAGCTCAAATCCAAATGTGGTCTCTGTCACATAATGGTGGACGGTGACAATTCATGGTGGAGCTCCAGACATTATGGCGCAATAACATGACTTTAATTAGCATGTGGGCAGCACGGCGACGCAGTGGTTAGCGCGTGTGCGGCACAGTTCTGAGGTATGGAGTTTGCATGTGCTCCCCGCTCTTGTGTAGGTTTCTTCCGGGCACTCCGGTTTCCTGGCACATTCCAAAAACATGCATGTCAGGTCAATTGGCCGGTCCAAATTGTCCCTAGGTGTGAATAAGCGAGCGAATTGCCTGTCCCTGTGTGCCCTGCGACTGGCTGGCAACCAGTTCACGGAGTCCCTTGCCCACTGCCCGAAGACAGCTGAGATGGGCTCCAGCACCCTCACGACCCTACTGAAGATAACGGTGCAGATAATGGATGGATGGATGGATAATTAGCATGCGAATTGACACGTTGTTTTTTGGGGTTTTTCCCTCAGTTTGCACTCCAACTTGCAAGAGTTTGGGTCACGCAATGAGCAACTCAGTCTTCTTCCCTGCTTTGGTTTTTATTCAAATTCAAGGTGGTAATGAAAAGGGTTCCAGGTTGACAGTAACTGACAGGGACTTAGCCAGATTTAGCAGTTATCAGGTTGAAAACCTTTACCACAAGAACGGAAAATCAACTGTGTTAGAGTAGAATTTGCTTCAGATCATATAAAAACACATAAAGATTGAACTAAACTATAATGCAATTAAATCACCTTTAAACATAAGCACCACTGATCTCCTAAAACGTACATATAAGCAATTCAAGCAATTAGACTAAATGTCAGTAAAACTACAAACCAAAGGAAAGTGAAATATTTATAATATTCAACTTAAGTAACTGAAGTAACAAACAAAACCTGAAAAAACATCTTCCACATCAAAGATTAAAAGATAAATAAAAGCTCTTCATGTCTTCATTCTTTAAAAAGGCAAGTATCTTAATAAAAACAATCTCCTACCAGTTGCGTTTGACCGTCAACTCAGGAACAATGCTTCAGAAAACATATTTATACATTATGGCACTGAATGAGTTTAACAACCAGAGAACATTGAAAAAAACCTACCCTGGTGATATTTGACTGCACTGTTTAAGGTAATATGAAGAATACTATATTTTTAAAAATAGCACCTGAGGTCTTTGCAGAATTTTAACAAAGCATTAAATAATTTCTAAAATAAGTATGGATTCTAACAGCGAAGTTCCCATATTAAGCTGGAGTATGGGTATAAGTTATTTGGCCCAAACCCTACCCGAAATGTTGCGTCTGTTGGGTGCTGTTGGGTGGGGAAGGGGACATTTGGCCAAAAACACCCATTATCCTCACGGATAAAACAAAATAATGCAGGTTTGTTCGGGGCCCAGTCCCTCAAATCAAGTTAATTTATTGAGCTCAAGCTGGGCCGGGCTGTAATACCCGCAGATCAAGTCAGGTCGGGCTGGATTTCTTAGGGCCCTATCATACCTTTAAACTGCAGTAAATGTTTTATAGCCATAAAATAGTTATTGAGGGTTGGATTTACTCAAACTTAACACTACCACTACTGAAGACCTAGGTGTGAAATGCACGGCCCACCACTGTGTTCAGGTAAAAATTTGCCCCAAAAATAAAAAGCAAAAACACATCTACATCTTTGAACAAATCAACTGAATTAGTGCATGCATGCTATTTTTGTCACTGTCCAGTTTGCATGAGTATCCCTGAGTTGAATAGAATGTGGTGGAAAATAATTCAATTTTTATTTTCATTTTTCGACACTACAAGAAATAAATCTTGGTGAAGAAAAAAAAATGGAGGAAAAATCCCCTCAAATTTAGTTTTAAAGTAAAATCTTATATCCCTGAATCATATTTCAATTGTGAGCCTCCACAAAGACCATCAACCTTCGAGCTACGGCAGACGTTTATGCCAACTATTTACTACTCCAGCCCCCATGAGATTGTTTTCTATGCCCTGTGGCCTCTCAACTAAGTTAGTTTGAAACCCTTGCGTGTTTTATAGCATTGGTTGAGGATCCACACTATAGACCCATTCACGCGGCTCCATAGGCACATTTGTTTTTCGCTTGCAAAGACATATCTAGGGTATATATCAGGTGTATTGTAAACTCCTTAATAAAAAAAATATATGTAACTAATACCGCTTATGGAGTGAGAAAGTTAAATGACATTTTTTTCTCACTGAAGGTAAAACGGAAAATGATTGTCTATACCACCCTGAAAGCTACTAGGTCAGGGGTGTTAAAGGATGTTAGGCTACAGTTTTCATTGCAGCGTTATATGCAACTGAACCATCCATTTCTTCTTCGTGGGGTGAATTCGTAAATCCATTGTCTTAATGACAACAAATAAGAACAAGGGTGTATTTGGGGTTCTGTGTCAATGTGTGGGTTAATAGAGAGCGGATTTTATTCACTATTCAAACATTGAGCGGTTTCAAACGGTAGCCTCTGGGAATGCTTGGATTATCCTCCGCATGGTGTGCAAGATTTTTGTTCCAAATAAATAAAACGGTCAAGTTCAAAGGTGTTTGTATACAGAGGTACAAGCGTAGTGACAACGTACTCACGATATTTAAACTTTTTCGCCCACAAATGAAGTACTCAGTGAATGCATCCTAATCAAACTGCAGTGGAAAATATATACATATATATCCTTCTGTTTTCTTTCCATATCATTTGAATCATTGTCAGGTAATCTGAGTTTCCTTTAATCCTTGGGGAACGATGACAAACAAATGCAGTTTAGTCTGTTGCCATAGCAAGCATCAATGGCAACAAAAACAAAGAACATCCGTGTCTGGCACTATTCTCCTACATATGATTACCTTGCCGCTGTTGTCTAGAAATATAGAGCCCATTTTACATGATGCAGCCCTTACTTACGTTTTCTTTCAGCGTAGTAGTAAACATGCTCTTGTTTTCGTAATCGCTCCAATAGTCTTTTAGTTTATATTTTACCCAAAATGGGCCAAAATCACTTAATACTAGTAGCCATCTATTATCATTGCCTGAACTTAAACAACTTGCATTAGAGCTGAAAAAGACTTCAGGTGTGCAGGTGCACAGCGCACTTGGCGTTCTGCAGCCAAAAGCGTCGAGGCCAAATTCCTCATCCGGTTGGCACGAGGTGTGCGCTGGGCTAAAGCAGCAACTTGTACAAAAACCAACTTGAGTTTGGTTAATAAATCTGAGCATGTAGCTTTTAATCAGGTGTGCCGTCTAGCTTGGAGTTTATGGTATGGATAAATAAAGACATAAGAAGAATTTAAAAAAAGAAAATGGCTTGTGTTCTAAAAACAGTATGCAAACACATTAATACCTTCCGTACTGGGAAAATTACCTCCCCCATAGCATTTCATGGGAACAAAACACAATTTCAAAGCATCATAGAAAATTTTGTTTCATATTTGCTGCAGCTGTTTATTCCATTCTGTTCATGTTGGAGGCCCTTGAGGAGCAGCGCTAAGGTTTGCGGGGCTGCGGAGCCGCAATCCAGATGGGCGCACGCAAGCAGCTTTGAGACATGTTGCCAACTGTGTCAGACAAACAAACAAACATACTAATGTCCCAAGTCGGTGATTAACCAAGGGTTTAACGCCTCTGTTTGGATGCGTGTTTCTGCAAGCGCCAACAACATACAGATTATGTAGGAGGGGCAACATCCACTGGAGAATAACTGCTAATCTCATTTTAACCTGTGGATCTTCAATCCAAAGAGCTATTTTGTGGCAGTTTTGTTTAAGTACAGTAATCCCTCATTGAGTCACGGTTAACTTGTCTCAGTTTCGCTATTTGGCGGATTGTCATCGTGCACTGTGTTTTGCATTGTGATTGGCTAACCCAGTCCCGTTTTTGCTTCTGCCTGCCTGTGTATCAATGACATTGCGGTCTGCATTCTACACACATATTAATACGCTTGACGAACCTACATTCTGTATGTGCAACTTTAAATTTATCTAAAAGACATAATGTCAATACAACAATATAGACTCATAAAAGCACCAAAAAGACGAAGGAAGGTGCTTTCTGTTGCCAACAAAGTTGGAACTTTCAACTCGCTAACCTTGCTGTAGAGCTACATGCGGCTCTTTGGAACGCCTGAGTGGCTCCCTGGCACTTTTTCAAAACAGTTTGATAATGGAAAAATATCAGATTTCTGTAAAAGGGTGGACAGAACACATTCTTACCTATTTCTAATGAATAAAGAATGAATACAATTTTGGGTTGTTGACCGCAAAGTAACGTAGTTTTGTAACATCCAAGTGATGGGGACAAAGTATAATTTGAAGTAAAGTAGATGGTGTCCCTAATACTGTTGTGCAATAACGTGGCAACATTATTTTAAAAATTATAATTTGACAGTACAGAAGTTACTTGTGGAAAAACAACAAAAACCTTTATTAAGTACAGTACTTTAATATATTGAAAAAAACTTGAGCTTGTAAATTAGGTTTGTTTTTTGGTTTTGATGTATAACAGTATTCAATAAATAAACATTTGTATTTGATTTTGGCGGGATCTTCTGGGAAGATAACCCGTGGTGGAGATCGAAGGATTACTGTAAACAAAACTTTGCATTTTTATCATCTTTAGTTGACCTTTGAAATCTTGGTATGAGTTCCAGTGGTCCCATTTGAGCCTCTGTAGCAGTTATGAAGAACGCACGCTCACTTTCTTACACCCTTTGAACAATAACGAAATGAGTAAGAATAGAAAATGCTGCAGTCTTATTTGTGCATTGGAGCGTGTCGTGAAAGCAACCACGTGCAAAGCAACAGACAAAACGCAACTGCGGTGCCAAAACTACGCACAAGCTGCTGCAGCATCTCAGTCCCGGCTGCACGCAAGTGTTTGAAAAGAGCAAAGTCACTGCGTGCGCATTAGTCATGCGATAATTGTGTTGTATAATATGAAAATGAAGGCCTCGGCTATGATCTATCCCCCCCCATCCCAGCAAAGTGCAACATTGAGCAACAGCACCACCAAGTTGTTGTGCTGGCTCGCACCAGGGGGAGTAAATTTGCTCTCGAGGTGTCTCGATTCTTTTTTTCTATAATCTTCAGTGTAGAGGTTCTTTCTATCAATGGTTATGATTTTGCTTTTAATAAATGACCCTGCGACCCTATTGAGGCACCGCGACCCTGCTGAGGATAAGCGGTGCAGATAACGGATGGATGGATGGATGAATAAATGAGAACCAAATGCTACCTCTGGCTGCTAAAGGGCAGCAAAGGGTATATTTAAAGCTTGAGTAGGCCCAGCCAAGTACTTTAATCAGATATCGTGTAATAATATTGCCCATGCACTGCTAGTAGATTTATTTGTGTTTTATTTCCTGTTTTTTTTTGTTATTTTAAACCAGTACAACAATTAAGGCAAAAAATGTATATTTTTTCATAGCTCCCTTTTAAGTTTGAATAGCGCGGTGGGTTGTTCAGGAATGAAACTGCATTCGCTCAACTGTTAAAAGTGGACCAGTGAACACATTCAATGCAAAACACGAAAATTGTTGTTTTTCCCATTCTTTATGATTAAATGTGTTATGCTTTGAAAAGTTATCTTGTCATCCATGATTATGTGTAGCGTAAGCTACTCAAGAAGGCTGAATGATAAAGCATAATGCTCGAAAAACCATGGTCAGCAAAGACTAAGTTGACATCATTTTATTGATCCAGCCTGCTTGAGAGCCGTAGAGCCAAACTGAGTTTTACATTTACAATTAAGTACCTTTTCTTCAGGGGCGAGAGGCAAATTGGATAAGCATTTTCCAGGCATGTTAATCCCTTAAGCAGGAATTTCAAATTCAATTAAATAACACACCTCAATTCGTTTTCATGTTTATAGCATCAATCGGTTGATTTCCTAAAGGGACACTGTGTAAAATTGACCACTAGATGTCACATTATTTCATATTGCAATTGCACAAGGAAGAAAACTACGGAGACTCAATGTGACCAAACTGGATCATTTTCTTCAATTTTTTTGGTGGTACCCGTAGCCACAAGGTGGCAGACCATTATGTCAGGTACCTCTAGGTTAGCTTCATATTATGTAAACTAAGTCCAAATTGTTTTGACCGACATGTATTTTAACAAGTGCAGATTACAAGATAATTCATATATTTTTGCTAATTATTCGATCAATAGTTATTTATCGGTTATTGTTTTTGTTTAAGCAGAAGAGTTGCCTAATAATACTCATTGTATCTTCCAATTCTAAATTGATTTATTCTTAAAGTGCTGCTGTCGTGTAATATTCATGAGATAGTATAGTATATAAACCTTTTGCAAGCACTAATAAATTGTATCATTGATCTTATATTAGGCAGCACGGCGGCGCAGTGGTTAGCGCTTGAGCGGCACAGTTCATGTCATGGGAACCTGTCGTGGGTTCAAATCCAGCTCCAGACTTCCTGTGCGGAGTTTGTATGTTCTCCCTGTGCTTGCGTGGGTTTCCTCCGGGCACTCCGGTTTCCTCCCACGTTCCAAAAACATGCATTTCAGGTGAATTGGCCGGTCCAGATTGTCCCTAGGTGTGAATGAGCGAATAAGTTGTCTGTCCCTGTGTGCCCTGCGATTGGCTGGCAACCAATTCAGGGTGTCCCCTGCCCACTGCCCGGAGATGGCTGGGATGGGCTCCAGCCCCCCCGCGACCCTAATGAGGATAAGCGGTACGGCTGATGAGATGAGATGAGATCTTATATTACTGTTGTGCTCATATGGATGACTTAAATCAAAACAGGATCGAACTTTTGATTAGTTTTTTTGTATGTTATCTTTCCAGATTAATATTTTGCCTTTAATTTTGTCATTTGAAGTTAAACATTCCCTGCATTACCTAACTCATCAGTGCCGCTTATATGCATGCTTTTTTAAAGGAAGAATACAAACTAAAAACTGACATCCATCAACTAGGCAAACATGCAAACAACGAAGCCAATAAATCCTACCAAGAAAATCCAGGAGACATTACAAACAAAATGGGTCATGTGGTCCTTGTTGCCTTTGCTATCACATTTGCTTCTAACGTGATTGTATTTCCTAATTGCCAATTATCCCTGTTAATTGCTTATCAGTAAACGTCCACATTAGGCTTTTATATTACATCAGTAAACATCGTAGAAAGATTAACATGAGACCTGATAGTGAAAAATGTATTTTGGCGTTTAAAAACAAACACTGGCCTTGCTATTTTATAAAATCTATGCTTTCTTTGTGACATGCCAACAAACTCAGCTAGCAACATATTCTGGTTTCAGTGTCCAATGAATGATTTTAGTAGTTATTATCATGGCAATCTTCCTTTCGCAATGTGTCATTTTTTTTTGCACTGTGATACAAAAAAAGTGCATGCCTACCGTTGGCTGTTGTGAAAATATTTCAGCGCATTGAGTGGGCTGCCAGCAAATTACACCATTACCCTCCCACAAAACACACATGCATGAGGACCCACTCGCCTACACACGCACTGTTACTGTATTGAGTTCTCCTCGCCAACGACTGTATTTAAAGAAGCGCCAGGTTTAACGCTTGAACGGTCTCTCATTGGCGCACATGCATGAGCGAGGCCATACTTGTACATACTGTATACGGAACCACACGTGAAAGCCACTTCATCCACATTGAGGGCACCCATTGGCCGCTTTGCTGCATGTTTGACTCCAACAAGCGGTAAATATTCATTATACAGCACGAATGTAATGCATGAAGATTAAATAAGCGTCAGGCTTCGACAAATATAGGGCGTGTTCAATGACTAAACAGCGAATGTAAGATCTCCTTTACTCACATGCTGTGTACAATCGACATCACACTACAGTTCATAAGTGTCCTTATGTGTGACCTTATTTTGGGAGGAAACTCTTTTCAACCAGGATAACATCAAAATAATTAAAACTATACAACAAATATTTTTAACGTGTTAAATGACTGTTTTAGAAGCAAACGCCTACATTTAAATGCAATATCCACACGGGTGTATGGAGGCCGATATTCAGCAAGCAGCTATCATTACTTTGTGTTTGCTAAATGTGTCAGAAGGCTAATCAATGACGAGAAAACTTTTGTGCAATGACATGTGAAAACAGTTTAGCTGGTTGGAGAAGCTATAGAACGAATCTTCCTTTGAGCTAGTTGAGTATCTGCATCACATGTGTGCCTATGGCAAAACTTTCAGAATGGCCATTGAAAGGGAACTTTTATGCAAAACTCGACAGTCTTTTCTTTTTCTCAGAAATGAAGGCTATTCCATGCGAGAAACTGAAGGTGTCCTGCAACAGTGTGTACTACTCCCTTCAGAGAACAGCACAAATAGGCTCGAACTGGAGTAGAAAAATAAGTCTGAGTCCCTAATGCACAACTACACAATAGAATAATCAAGCATTAGCGTCTCTTGTTTGAAAACAAGACCCCTTGCTTGTCTTCAACTAGCAGTTTGGTTCAATAGTAACCACAAAACACAGCGTCTAAATCTACAGTTGAGAGGTGACTGATATGCTGGCCTACAAGGCAGAGAGGGCATAAAAGGCCAAAAAGCTATTTCTCAGACCGGCCAACAAATGAAAAAAATAATATGGGCAAAATAACGTATACATTGGGGAACTCATTTGACTTTTTAATGGAAAACACAAAGTCGTCAAGGTGACCCAAGACTTTTTAATGACAGTGTATGTGTACCAAAGTTTACTTCATGAGAGGGAATAGTTAGCGTAAGAGAAAGTGTCCTGAAAGGAGCTTTTGAGTAAAATGTATTATTTTTGTTATTATTTTTAGGTTTCTTTATAGTTTTCATTCCACTCGTGAAGAAAACAAATCTTCTGTTTATTGGCCAAATTTGCAAAAAGGTCAAGTGTTGCCTAAAAAGTAAAGGAAATAAGGCTTAATGCCTATTAAATTGTAACCCTAGAAAGTGCCCATTGTTGATGCAAGCCTAAATATAACTTACCCTTATTTATTTATTTATTTTTTATTTTATTTTTTTATTTTTTTTATGTCCAAGCCAAGTCCTAGGGAAGGATGGGCGCCACCAGGATGTCCTTGCCCAGGACACACCGCAGGAAAGGGTGCCCCTACGATGCTTGCTTTTGAGAGATCCAACCAACCCACCAACCTTCTCAGATTATGTCCTGAACTTCTGAGACAGTCGCGCTTTTGGGTAAATTGGGTTAGAAGTACATTAAAATTGTGTCACTGTTAATGAAATATAACGATATATCCATTCATAAAACAAGCATTTTTTGGCATGTGCCTGTAGCAACCGGATGCAGCTGAATCAACAGGACCTCATCTTGTTGAAGCCAAGTAGTGCACTCCATTAAGCCTCAATTCCTTCAAGATATTATTAATTGTTAATTTCACACACGTGCAGAGACAAGACTACATTGCCATTGTTGTGGGAAAAAGTATGTATATATATATATATATATATATATATATATATATATATATATATATATATATATATATATATATATATATATATATATATATATATTTATATAATATACACATGTGTGTGTGTATATACATATATTGTTGACGATAATGTACATCCAAGGATGCCTATACTTAATTCACTTTTGGTTAATATAGCTTTGGCCAGGAAGATTTCAAGTCATCAGGTGCTTACCAAGATCATCAGGTGTCTGAACCACATCACCTTCCCATAGGCGAGCCGGCAGTGGTGGTCAAATCACTGCCCTTTTGATTCTCTTGGATTCAATCAAGCTCCTCCCTCCTGCTCCATCACCAGCAAGCAGCTCTTACAGCTGCCTCCCCCATCCTGCTGCTGATGTTTTCCTTTCCCTGTCACTCCCATGGCTGTGAGTATCCTCCGTACTATATACAGTATATACATACACATATACATATACACATGTACACATACATACATACATAGATATACATACATATAAAAACATATAAATATAAATACATATATATATATATATATATATATAAATATATATATATATATATATAATATAAAAATATATATATATATATATATATATATATATATATATATATATATATATATATATATATATATATATATATATATATATATATATATATATATATATATATATATATATATATATATATATACTGGACTGTCTCAGAAAATTAGAATATTGTGATAAAGTTCTTTATTTTCTGTAATGCAATTAAAAAAACAAAAATGTCATACATTCTGGATTCCTTACACATCAACTGAACTATTTCAAGCCTTTTATTATTTTAATATTGCTGAATTTGGCTTACAGCTTAAGAAAACTCAAAAATCCTATCTCAAAATATTAGAATATCATGAAAAAGTATACAAGTAGGCTATTCAACTAATCACCTGAATCATCGAATTAACTCGAAACACCTTGCGAGGGTATCCTGAGCCTTAAAAACACTCAGCTTGGTTCAGTAAACTAAATCACAAGTATGGGGAAGACTGCTGTCCATAGGACCATCATTGATACCCTCCATCAGGAGGGTAAGACACAAAAGGAAAATTCTCAAAGAGCAGGCTGTTCACAGAGTGCAGTTTCAAAGCATATCCACAAAAAGTCTGTTGGAAGGGAAAAATGTGGCCGGAAACGCTGCACAACCAAGAGAGATGACCGCAGCCTTAACAAAATTGTGAAGAAGAGCCGCTTCCAGAATTTGGGGGAGCTTCAAAGACAGTGGGCTGAAGCTGGAGTCCAGGTATCAAAAGCCACAGTTCACAGACGTGTCCGGGAAATGGGCTACAATAGCCGTATTCCCATGGTCAAGCCACTTCTGAACTCAAGACAACGGAAGAAGCGTCTGACTTGGGCTATGGAGAAGAAGCACTGGACAGTTGCAGAGTGGTCCAAAGTCCTCTTTTCAGACGAAAGCAAGTTTTGAATTTCATTTGGGAGTCAAGGCGCCAGAGTCTGGAGAAAGGCTGGAGAGAAGCAAAATCCAAGTTGCTTGAAATCCAGTGTGAAGTTCCCACAGTCAGCAATGGTTTGGGGAGCCATGTCAGCTGCTGGTGTTGGTCCACTGTGTTTCATCAAGTCCAGAGTAAATGCAACTGTGTACCAAGAGATTTTAGAGCACTACATGCTTCCATCTGCTGAAAAGCTCTATGGAGATGAGGATTTCATTTTCCAGCATGATCTGGCACCTGCCCACAGTACCAAAACCACCAGTAACTGGTGCACTGACCATGGCATCACTGTCCTTGATTGGCCTGCTAATTCCCCTGACCTGAACCCCATCGAGAATTTGTGGGGTATAGTTAAGAAGAAGATGAAAGACACCAGACCTACAAATGCAAATGAGCTGAAGGCCGCTATCGAAGCATCCTGGGCATCAATAACACCTCAGCAATGCCAGAGGCTGATTGCCTCCATGCCACGCCGGATTGATGCAGTAATCCGTGCAAAAGGATTCCCAACCAAGTACTGAGTTCATCAATGGACATTTTCAAATGTTTGATTTAGTTTTGCTGTTATAAAATTATTTTTTACTTGGTCTGAGGAAGTATTCTAATATTTTGAGATAGGATTTTTGAGTTTTTTTCAGCTGTAAGCCAAAATCAGCAATATTCAAATAATAAAAGGCTTGAAATAGTTCAGTTGATGTGTAATGAATCCAGAATGTATGACATTTTTGTTTTTTTAATTGCATTACAGAAAATAAAGAACTTTATCACAATATTCTAATTTTCTGAGACAGTCCAGTATATATATATCGTTCGTTGGGGTTGTCCATCGATTCGATGATGACCATCTTTTTTTATTTGTGAGTCTGCTGATGTTTGAAAAGTCCGATCCTGGATTGTGGTCGGAGACTCAGGTAAAAGAGGATACCTGCGCAATGACGGTTTTTAAAGTGGCGTAAGGGGTGCGCTTTCCCCAACGCCACTATCTTGATTGTAAAGAAGATGGTTCCAGTGGCAAGGGAGACCCTAGACGACCGGCATCTTTCTACAACTGCAGGCGGCTAACGGGATCCAGGTCTGTAGGAAACCGCCTCAAAGCGTGCCGCCACCAGCTTTTGGGATCACTCTTAGTCTGGACTCTACCCTTTGACCTGTTCGGCTGCCGTGAGTCGTGCACCTCAGCTGACCCTCCCACCCTAGTGCAGCACCGCGGTAGGCAGGTCGAGGACCTCTGCTAGCGATTTCTCAGTATTTGTCAAACGCAATTGAACTTCACAGAAGGCCACCTCTTCCTTAACAGTGTGTCTATAATTCTGAATTTGCTGAATGGATGTACTCTGACAAAAACAGACATGTCTGCATGCACACTCATCTGCCTGCTGCTAGGTTTCACCAGACCTCACAGGTCACTTGCAAAAAAAAAAACCAATGGTATATGTACCTTCTCTCTTTTTCCACCTGTTAATCATATACACCTAGGAGTAACAAAATAAAATAATACTAAAAATGATAATAAATACATTTGTATTTAACAGGGGTGTGCAAACTACTGCCCAGTGGGCTATATATGGCTTTTGTATCCAGCCCACCAAATGTTAAAACTAAAATAATATTATGCATAAAATGGTAACAAAAATAAGTACTACCACTAAATACATAATCATTTTGATACTCTTTTTCCCAGTATGCCCTACATTTGTATTTACTTGCTATTTTTATAACCAGGTATTTATTTTATCAATCAAGATGTGTATCCAATTTCGAATAAAAACACTTCTGAGCTACCCCTAACAATATTTGAGTTGATCAATGCATATGATCAAACGTTGTGCTTAAAGGGACAGTGTGTAATTATCAGCACGTATTTGTGGTTAAATAACTTTAAAATAAAATGCAATGTGTATCTGCATAAAAAGCAAAAATACATTATCTATCATACAAAAGTCCCTCTTTTGAATATTAAATGTTCTAGATATCAGCATTTGTCTTTCCTTCACATGAGCCTCACCTATAGGGAGCTGACATAATTGTCCAACATCTTGCTGATACAAAAGGTTGGGCTAAAAATGGAAAGTCAAATGGTACGTTTTGGTCACTTTGAGTCTCCATAGTTTGTATTGTTCCTTGTGCTTTTTAGCACCCATTTCAGTTGTACTGCAATTTACAGCAACATCTAGTGGTCAAAAATATACACTCTCCCTTTAAAAAGGGACATGATTTATGATTTTGCTTCAATTCAGAGTGTATTAATACTAATTTGATCATATAGTCTTATGTATAAATAGTGTAAACATCTGCATGTAAATTTATTCAGTAAATATACTATCTTTGCTGCTATTCCAAGAATACTTTTTCAATTTTTTGTATGAATTGAATGTTTACAAAAAAGGACATCTTTGTGTAGTTGCAGCAAAAATTTGAGAAAAAATTGATATGCATAGTCTTCTTTCTTCATGTACTGCCAGGTATCAGATTCAATGGTATATATATATATCATCTTATAATTTATATATGTACATTTTTTTCCCCAGCCCTACTCCTATACCTTTGAACTCAAAACGTTTTCCTGTTATAAAATCATCCTGAGGTATAAGGCGCTCAATCTTTCCAGTCAACTTGAACATGGACCAGCCCGCTTGTCAGCGCTCACCAGCGCATAACTCAAATGAAATGACGTTAATATATGACCCCCTGCTGCTGATATGTTGCGTTCATGGCACGCGTGAAAAAATTTAAGACACGCGTTGATCGTGGAGACGACGATAACTCAGGGAGAACCTTTACACAAAACCACACTTTAACTCAGCTTCCATTTCCCTTCTAAACGCGGGTAAGCCACTCTATAAAACACTAGCCCATCGGTCTGTATACAGATAAAAGCTTAAAGTCCACATTCCACATGACTTATTCACTTTATACATTCTGGAATACATTTAGTTACATACTGCACATCGGTTGCTGTATTGCAGAACAAACCAGGCCAAACTTCCTGAATATGAGGCAAGTGGCCACCACAGAAATACAGACCCTCTGTAGAATAATTTTGCAGTGACTAGAAGTTTGATCTCACCCTTATGTTTTTCTTGTTAGTTACCTTGTAACAAACATGAGGGAACTACGATAATTCTCTGGTGGAGAGTTATGAGCCCATGGGCAAAGAAAATAGTTGAGAATTGGTCACTTGGAGTTTCGCTACAACGCTCCGCATGCACCTAGTGCTAACTGCATGCGACGCTACTGGTTATTGGCATTTTGCCTTTGGCAGCAGGTGTCCGGGGGCACTTTTTGCAGGAAAATGGCACCGCGCCAATGGTGTCGAGTATCAAACATATTTTGGCGCTTGGTCGCCAAATTCTTCAATTGTGCAGGGGACATTGGAAAACAGCAGGATGCTCTTCTCCACATGCGTTCAAAATACAAAACACCGCGGTGACGTCTGAAAATATCATTTTTTTTGCCAACAATATTCAGAGGGTATGTAACACGAGCAAACAGTACTTTATTCAATAATAGGTGGGTAATTAAAATTTTAAAATATTATCACCCACACTGTTTTCTTCTCTGGGGAATTAAAAAAGATATAAAAGAGAAAAACATTTTAAAAGGGGATATAAGAAATCATCATAATAAAAACATAAAGGCAGATACATTATTTAATGACAAAAAGAGGGAGGGAAATTTATGGTATTATTATTTTTTTCATTATATATTTTTTGGGTGTATTTTTATTCCATTTTATTTTCCTTTTATTCTTTTAAGACAAAAGGAGCTTATGGACAGTAGCTCTACGCTGTAGTATTCTATAAAACAAAGCCAGCTCTAATAAAAAGCTCTTCACGCTGCCATTTCTTGGTCGTTTGAATATTCTATGAACTTGGCATTTGAAACATACGAGTAACCATAATGGGAAATGAACAGAAAATATCGAGGTAGACTAAATGAAAGATGCAACACTCGGCATTCAAAAGAAGGCTAGTTTCTTCCGATGTGTGTGGTCTAATGCCGAGATTTATTATGAATACGTGATTCAAACAGTGTAACGAGTCAAGAGGCAACCCCTCCCACTGGCCCAAGCTGTCAGCGAATCAATGCGAGCGGCCGTGATGAAGTCAAAGTGGAGGGCTGAGGTCGGGCATTGCCATGCAGTACACAACGTGCATTGACACAAGACGCGAGTCCGTTCCCTCCCCCAGCCGAAAATCCTTCCCTGCATGCCAATTAACAAGGAGGGTGATGCCACTCGGCAAGTTCTGATCAATTGGAACCATTTTCTATCACTCGATAAACTAACAGGGTCCGTACACCTTTCTCATGTTCAAATTCAAGCTTTTTTTAAAGACTATCAAAGACAATTTTCCAATCTTTACAGTAGCATTCAAAAAAAAAATGGAATATTCAGTCATGAAAATGGGTCAGGTGTCATGATTGCTAATTCGGGGCACCTGCGACTACCCCGCTGGCGCCAACAGCCCTAGTTGCTGATTGGCTCCCTGACTCTTTTCAAACCCCCGTCTTCCAGGAGGAAGCTTTCATGAACGTCTGCAAACCTATGCTTTCAGCCAGGCAGGCTCTGTACTATCTGACATTCTCCTGCCCTGTTTTCTCCTGCCTGATACCTGTTGCGGACCTGTTTCTGGACCCGTTTCTGCCTTGCTCCTCCGTCCTGGCCATCGACCCGTTTTGCCCTGTTTCCTGCCTGATACCTGTTGCTTACCTCTTTTTTGGACTCGTGACTGCCCTTGCTCCTCCGTCCCGGCCATCAACCTGTTTTCCCGCTGCCTACGACTACCCTCGCTTGACACGGGAGTGCCACTTCCGGGTTCCTGCCATCAGCTAACTGTGACCGACGATCATCGGATCGTGGAAGCAAGCACTGGTGAGTAAAACAAACGCTATTGGGTCCTGTCTCTGTTCCTGGCTTGTGACATTAAGGGCTTATAAAGGTGAGAAGGAAATACCGAATGTATTTGTACTGTATATATTGTGCACCACTTTTTTTATTTTTTTTAATCAAAGCTTAGTTTAAAATTTTGGGGGACTTTTTCTCAGCTCACACTATGTCACGATTTGCGGCGGTAGACTCAAAAGTGGAGAAGACGGAACCAATTCCTAAAAATTCCTTACTCTTAATTCCGTTCAAAAATGGTTTGCTTTGGAAAGATTTCCAAGTCTGCAATACATTACTGTCATTTGTTTTGTACTGTATTTATTCGCTTTGGGTCCCAAGACAGTGTAAAGTGAGAAGTAAAAAAGATGATAACCATGGAAATTGAGTTTGTGATTATCAACAAATAAGAAAGCTCACAACTCTCTACCCTCGCTAAATTGCAGTGAGAAAATTGAGAATCAGACTATTATTAAAAATAAAGAGGCGATTGAACTCATTTATCTAAAAAGAATAATAAATCTTTTTATCCATCCATCCATCCATCCATCCATTATTTGCACCGCTTATCTTTAGTAGGGTCGCGGGGGTGCTGGAGCCCATCCCAGCTATCTTCGGGCAGTGGGCAGAGGACACCCTGAACTGGTTGCCAGCCTGTCGCAGGCCACAAAGAGACAGACAACTCGCTCATTCACACCTAGGGACAATTCAGACTGGCCAATTAACCTGACATGCATGTTTTTAGAATGTGGGAGGAAACCGGGGTGCCCGGAGGAGACCCACGCAGGGAGAACATGCAAACTCCACACAGGAAGGTTTGACTCCATGACCTAAGATCTGTGCCGCACACCAGGATTGGGTAGGGTTTAACTGGATTACTTTCAATTACTTTTGAATTACTCCAAATACCAAATATGCTAATAAAATAAACTAAATATGAATAAAATTATGACTCACTACACATGGTAAGCTTTCTCTCCTGGCTTTGATCTCCGGCAAAACTAACATAAAATGTGACAGAAACAAAATGGAAATAAATGCAATCATTTTTATTGTTCCATGTATTCCGTTACTCCCCAAGCCTGCACAAAATTTAGTAATTTTATTCATATTTAGTTTCTCTTGTCTTTTATTAGCATATTTGGTATTGGAGTAATCCAAAAGTAATTGAAAGTAATCCAGTTAAAGTAACCCTACCCAACCCTGCCGCACACACACTAACTACTGCGCTGAGTCTTCCCAACACAGTGTGTAAAATGTATTCCAAAGACTATTAAGAAAAACTGTGGCTCCAGGCTTTATTCAATAATATTGATAATGTATTACCAATTCAATATTTCTAATGGAAAGTCTGACCGAAGGAATGTATCCTTAAACCTCTGCGATCTGCATTCTGAGCAGTTGATGTGTATTTCATTCCAATTAAGTTTAAATAATATCCAATACTGCATATTAGAGAGGGTGTCAAGATTTGATTTAAAGGTGAAAAAGTGTCTAAATTCAGCCAAGGGGTGGACAGACCCTCCCCCCTCTAAATCCCTTTTGATATACATCTCTCTGGCTTTGCCTTCCCTCAATCCATCTTTAGCAGCAACAAAGAGATTAAAGAGGGATTACTTTTGACATGTCAATGTGATGCGCCCGCAGGCAACGCTACTTTAGGGTTTTTTCACCATTGTCATGCAGCGCTGAGTCAACATTGGCCCACGATCCCGTGCACGGGTCAAAGTGGACTAAAGAGGTCCGCGCCGCGTGAGAATCCCGACATGCTCCTCGGTGTCACGTCCATTTCCTTGAAACACTCAAGAGAAAAAGCAATTCACTCGTGGGAGCGTACCTTACGGCGGCCGTGCTGAGCGGGCAGGAATAGATGGATTGGCGAGGCAAAGAGAGAGACGGCTTTGTTTTGTTTTCGGGGTTCTGTTGTCGTTGATAACCTTTTGTTGGGATTTCAAAGGACATTTACAGAGA
The DNA here is from genome assembly GCF_059441175.1 of Urocampus carinirostris. NCBI lineage: Eukaryota > Metazoa > Chordata > Actinopteri > Syngnathiformes > Syngnathidae > Urocampus > Urocampus carinirostris. The sequence goes on along the minus strand of NC_142353.1, from coordinate 19,087,548 downwards.
AATGAAATGAACTATTGATCACGAGGCAAAGTGGCAGAGAGAGAGAAAGAAAGAGAGAAATCAAATAAGTCAACGAAGGTTGCGCTCACATTTGTTTATGCAAGAGGCCCACAATGCACTGCTTTGCTGGGTAGTAACTGGAGGGTGAATAAATGTGACTGGCATTCAATAAAGCATTGCCTGATGATTTCATTGGGTACCTTAACATCAGAGGTGTCAGACATACGGCCTACAGGCCGTATCAGGCCCACTAATAGATTCAGTCCAGCTCGTGAGACTACCCTGCTAGAAGTGCAAAGACAAAAAAGAGCCAAACAATGACCTGCAGTTTTAAATACGTCCACTAGTTGTCGCCAAAACCTGATGCCAATCCCAAAACAACTGTATGTTTCTTTCTTTCTCTCTCTCTCCCCTTCTCTCTTCTTTATTTCTCCCTCTCTTTTTTCTCTTTGTCTTACGCTTTCCCTCCCCCTCTTTTTTCTTTTATTTGCGTTATATTTTTCTCTCTCCTTGCCTCTCCTTCTTTCTCTGTCTCCTTTTTCTCTTTTCCGTCATCTTTTATTCCTGTTATTCACCTTCTCACTTTCATTTTATATCATCTTTGTTTTTTTTGTTTCTTTCTCTTTTTTCCCTTGTTCAGTCTTTCTTTTCCTATTTTGCTCCTGTTCTACTTTTTTTCTCTCTGGCTTTCTTTTTTCTTTTTCCTACTCAGGTAATTTCTCTTTCTCTCTTTCTGTCTCTCTATTACACCCTCTTTCTTTCTCTACTCATTTAATTATCTCTTTTACTATCTTTTCCCTTTTTTTCCTCTCTCCCGTTCTTTTCATTCATTTTCATTTCCTCTTTCCCTCTGTCTCTTATTCACTCTACGTCTTTATCTTTTTATCATTCTATTTTCCTTTCTTCCTTACTTTTCGCTCTTTCTTTTTCCCTCCTTTCATCTCTTCCTGCCTTTTTTAAATTTCTCTCTTTCTATTTGGTTCTCACTTTACTCTTTTTTCTATTATTTATTTCTATTGCTCTTTATCTATTTCTCTCGCCTTTTCTATTTTCTTTTCTCTATTTTTATTTAATATCTCTCGTTTATCTCTCTCTCTCTTACTAATCTACTAGTCCGCCCCCTCGGAAGAGAGCTTTTCTTCTATGTGGGCCCTGGGCTCAAATGAGTTTGTCACACCTGCTTTACATGCAGGCAAAATTCTGATTGGAATCAGACCATGCCGGAAACCTTGTTATGTGAAGCCTTGTAAATGTGCACACGGTCCAATTATAAAATAAAACAGGCTTTATTGTCACTGAACCACGTAGTGAGCATGCTTTGCCACAAGATTAGACATGGCACTCCAGGATAAACCAGATAAACATGTAATAAGTACTGAAAAGAGAAAGTGAGATAGGCAAACATGGGTAGTGCTTGTGGAGATGATCCAAGTTGTAAGTGCAATTTCCTTTATTAAGAATAGTGCTATAAAAAGGAGTGTAATTGCTGTGCATTTAGCAGCAAACCCAATCCACAATACAACAGGAAAAATATATTTTTTCAATCTCACACCCTTGTTTTGGGTGGGCATGGTCCTGTTCGTCCTTGTTTTAAGGTTTAATTCTGACTTCAAATAGTACGATTAAAATGGTTGGGTTCGTCCTTCTGTCCTTTTCTGATTAGTTATGCATGTATACTGTTAGATTATTAAAATGTGTCACTGAGTATGTTGTCACTACCACATGAGTCTATTATTTATTCATCACAAAATTACTTTGACGATTCATTGTCTTGTTATAAATCATATTTATCCACATATTTTAATGAAGTATTTGCTCGCTGTATTCATATGAATATATTCTTTCATATCAGTATTTTGCCAGCAATGGTCTTATCTTATCATACAACCTTGAAGATACACCAGTGGGGTGTTTCAATCTCTTGTACATTGAGTCCTTGTAATATGCATTCCCAGATTCATTCATTTTTTCAAATCTTCCTTCTACAAGAGAGAGGCAGGAACATTCTCGTATGCCTTTTGGTGGTAGAACACTCTCCATTCATTGGTCCAGAGTGCACTCTTTTTTGCTGTTATTTTGTAACTTTGTAATAAATGCCTTTGACTGAAGTGCTCTCTCTGTTCCGCATCTGACTACCTAGTCCAAATCCCTGAAGTTGAACACGCGGCGAGACAAGGATTGTCTGACGCCAACAATACCCATTCCAATGGTTTTATTGCTCGAGAGCATTACTCTTTCTCCATTCAGAATATTTTTTTCTTCATTAATCCCGCTAAGAATTGCCACTGTGCATAAGAACACCACGCATAAGAACTCGCAGGACTTACGTTCCAAAAATAACCTGTGATGAACGAAATCCGTGAAGTACAAATGTTTTATTTGACAATTATTACGTATACAATTAAATACTTTTATCGACTGAAATAAAACAACAAACCACTTTTGTGTAATATATAAGCATCTTTTTTATTTTACAAATTGCTAATTGATCTATAAAATACTAAACAGGAGACTGTCTAGCCGATCAGAATGCGGAACACAATGCACGATGCAAATCCATGAAGTAGCGAAACAATGAAAAGTTGACCTCGTTGTGGCGAGGGATTTCTGTATAGGCTGGGTAATAAATCAAAATGATTACGGTAGATTCATTTGTTTTGTTTTTATTGACAACAGAAGTTTAATTTTATTTATTCCAAACTGGTGCCAATTATCAAACAATAATTAACTATTTTTTTGTGGCATTTGAGCAATCTACAGACAAAAGCTATAGCATTTCTCTGACAAGCTGTGTGTCAAGTTGGTGTAAAAACGTTTTTTTTTTCAGAAATTGTAGTGATGATTTCTATTTGAATCAATAAAACTTGATCTATAAGCAGTGTGTTGGGTGCGGTTATCGGTTAAAATTGATTGAAATCCCAACCGTGCAGACCAGGTGTCTCCAGGACAGTGCCTGCGGGCACCAGGTAGCTACCTAAGACAACCTGAGTAGCCAGCAAACTTGTTCTAAAAATATATCATTTTGATTTCTAACTGGAACAATGTTTACTGATTGACTGAGCCCGTTTTAATGTCTGATAATTAAAACACAGTAAGAAAATAGTAACAACTGAGGAACAACAGAATAGTAACGTGTTATTTTAGGACCCCTTATCAAATTGGTAGCCTTTTGCGCTTATCAGTAACAAAAAAAGTAGCTCTCAGCTTCAAAAATGTTGGCGACCCCTGGTTCAGAATGAGTGATGATAATCAAGATTTTGTTTTGAGCCATATTGCGCAGCGCAAACGATGTATGACTGGGATCTGTTAAATGATGTCTAGCAAACCATGGTTTAAACAAGCAACCTTTCAAAGTAGTATACCTGGCCTTCAGGTTCGAGCACCTTTTTATGGTGAAATTTGAGCACTTTTTAAGGACTTACAAAGACGAATTTCTCTAGTAGAATTGAAAGAAAAAATCTGGTATTTAGCAAAGCCACTAATATATCTGGAAGTTACATATGCAAGTTTTAACCTTGCGTGTGAATTCATCAAGACATATCATTATTAAATTTCCAGTAATTCACGGATAAGTTGTTTTCGAGACATATCTCTCCCCATAAAGCGTTGGGTAAAAAAGACGGTAATATGTAGCTTACATTTTCAGTTCGAAGAAGGTCCTCTCATTACACTCCACCACAGGAAAATTCTACCTCCAAATGTTGCATGGCACATAATGAATGTCCAAAATTGATATGCAATTTTTGGATACATTTTATAATGCGCTATTTAGGTGTAGCATGCATCGTCCTCTTAGGAACGACTTGTAGGTCAATGCCGTAGAAACTAATGCCAGATGCAGTCAATCACGAGGCAAGAAGAAATGCAATGGCAAAGCCAAGCCACCAGAAAGCAATGTCAGTGTTATTTACAAGCAGACATGTTGATGAACAAACATGGTAACAATTTCAAGCATCTACAAGGGCCAAGAAGAGAACCGTAGGTTAGAGACCGTTCTCCAATCGGGCCCCGACTTTGTGGAATGCTCTACCCCTGAAATTCGATCTGCAACCACAGTGGAATTGTTTAAATCTTGGCTTAAAACACACTTCTATAGCTTATGAATGACCTATATTTCCTGGTGACGATTTCTGTGTATTAATTGTTATTACATCCAATGCAGCCTGGTCATCCTGGAAGGGGAATTACCTCATCTGTGGTCCCTACTGAAGGTTTCTTCATTTTCCTCATGTTGAGGTTTGAGTTTTTGCTTGCCCTCATGTAGGTTTTAGATCAGGGAGTGGTGTACTAATAGTCTGGTTTGCAATAATCTGTGGTCTGTGCAGCCCTTTGAGACCCCTTGTAATTAAGGGATATACAAATACACATGACTTGACTTGACTTCACTCAAAATTAAAGGAATCTTCGATTCATAAAAACACAATATAAAATTCAAGGATTTTCAAAGATTTCAAGCAACCGTATGAACCATGGGCTTCTAAACCATCTTTTTTACAATTAATGAAGTGAAAGATTAGGAAATAAATCATATTTGGGGTTGGGTGGGTGATAGGCATACACACATTGACAAACAAATTTGGTCAACCATGTTCTGTGAATTTTGCATTATTGTAGCCAAGCAGAAAGAGATAAGTCACGCATAGTCTTTCTATCCGAGCGCTGGACCACCAATATTCGATGTTAGTGTGTCAGAAGGATGAGCTTTCCATGTCGTGCGGCGAGACACTTGCAGAACACGTGGCTGCCGCTGGGATCAGACCAGAGAGTCACACTGTGATCCGCCGAACTGCAGGATTAGAGATGTCTGCCTCGCCTCGCTCTGGCACCCCCCACCCAGTGTGGTAACGTGCAATGCTAGTCTGGATGAGGCATCGTTTAGCATGATATCATCGCAATTATTGTGTGGAATGTCACATTGGGATAATATTATTCCTTGGGGAACTTTTTGTCACACAGTTGATTTATTATCTATTAAACTCAATATACTGTTTTTACTTGTTTTTTTCTTTTTTTTAATAAAACAATTTTTTTCTGTGCCGAAATTGACCTCCATTCTCCAGAATTGGACGATCTGTTAGGGTGTGATGCACTGCCTTAAACCACGAGGCGCCGGTCAGGTCTTTTGCTCTCCACTGCCCCACTAGGTCTGGTTCTCTTTTGTTTCTGGTTCTGGATATTTTTTTTGTGGTTTAGTGCCCACTTTTAGTTTTTACTTCATTCCTTATATTTTTCTTTACTGGTTTTGACTTTGTTCGAACGTTGCGTTATTTTGTGAACACTGTTTGTTTGTCAATCCTTGACCCCTTTTGTTATTTGGGGCGGCAGTAGCTCAGGAGGTAGAGCGATCGTTTTAGGATTAAGGGATCCCAGTTCGAATCCTGGCTTGTCCGTGTTACATGCCGAAGTGTCCTTGGGTAAGACACTGAACCCCCAATACCCCCAATAAGCAGGTTAGCGCCTTACATGGCTGCAAGGCCGCTATTGGGAAATGTGGAGCACATTGTAAAGCGCTTTGGGAAGTCATTGACTTGAAAAGCGCTATATAAATGCAGATCATTTCATTTCATTTCATTCTTGTCAGTCCGTCATTAGACCTCTGCACTTTCAAGACTTGTGTTTTGACTCCGCTCAGTATCCTGCTCGTGTATCCGGTATCAATCCCGCCTGTCTCGTCCTGTCCAGTATCTTGCTCCAATCTCCAATATCGATATCGTCTGTCTCCTCTGCCCGGTATCTTGCTTCAGTCTCCAGTATCCGATATCAATCCTGCCTGTCTCGCCCTGTCCGGTATCTTGCTCCAGTCTTCGGTATCCGGTATTGTTCCTGTTTGTCTCGTCCTGTCCGGTATCTTTCTCCAATATCCGGTATCAATCCCTTCTGTCCTGTACGGTATCTACCTGTGTGTCCTGTATCGATCCCATTTGTTCTGTCCGGCCTCGATCTCGTCTGCCTCAGAGTTCTTTGTCTCACTGCACAGATCACGGCCGCTTTTGGGAAATGTGAAGCACAATGTAAAGCGCTTTGGGAAGTCATTGACTTGAAAAGCGCTAGATAAATGCAGATCATTTCATTTCATTTCATTTATTGAATGGGATTTGTTTTTTTGAGCACCCTCTAGTTCCTGCTTCCCACGCATTGGTCCATAACCCGTAAAACATAACAGAATGACCCTACAAAGTATGCTGTTCAAAATGTATTTATAAAAGTCAAGGATAATTGAGGACTGGTGTGTGACATTGGACAAACCTGTGCCCTGTTCTAAACCCGCTCAGCGCCTCCTGGTGAAAGGAGGCACACCAGACCCTAAAATAACCTACCCCCAAGGGATGGATAGCAGATGGCTCAAATCAAAAAAAAAAAAAAAAATCATATAGGCTGCAGCATAGAGATGGCTGAAGATCCTTGCTGCCAGGACAAGAAACCGGACAAGGCCGAAGAGCCTTCTCCTTGCAAACAGGACAGGGAACCAGTTGCAGCCAAGGGGCTTTCACTCGACTGGCAGGGCAAGAAACCCAAAACCCACCACAAGGATATGGAAAACCTCCCCAAGGTACTTTGGTGGCCGGGTTGATGGAGCCATGTGGGGGAAGCAGGAACTGAAGGAAGGGGTGCTCAAAAATAGAAATGGTATTTGATAACAAAAAGAGGTACAAAGAAGACTTCACAAAAGAACAAAATGTCCAAACAAAAACCAAACCTGAGGAAGTCCAAAACCGAAAATGCAAGGAATAAAGTAACAAACAAACAAATGTCCAAACATGAAAACCAAAAACAAAAGAAAACAGACCTGGCATGGCAGTAAAATGAAAAAGGCCCCACCAGCACCCCCTGGTAGAAGAAGGTGTACCAGACGCAAATGCCCTGTCTTTTACTGTTCTATTACACTCGCTTGCCCATAGAAACATGGTCAACAATGCTTGATTAGGAAGGACTATGTACTCTTCAGCCCAGAATGTTCTGTTTGTTTTGCTTTGTTTAATTGTAATAAAATTCCTTATGTTTATAATCCAAATACTCGGTCAGAAACCTTAAATCGAAAGCACGGCAGGACAACAATTATTTGTGCCAACAATACCATGTTTCACTCGATTCATAAACGTAAGGACAGGTAAATAGCTTTAGAGAGTGCAAGGTTGTATGCGACCCATAGTTCAGTAACAACTCAATATTGAAACTCTTACCTAAATGACTAAAAATGGAAACATTTGCAACTATCTATTGCAACTTTGCCTTAGCGAGCCCACAAATGAAAATAGAGGCCCAGGGAGACCTTGGTAGACGTAGTTATCCCATTCCTGAAAGGGACCTGCTTAAATTGGCTCCGATTAAATGGATCAAATTATCTGTGGTCGACCCCTTGCCCCTTACTGCACACTGTCAGCTTGTTCCAGAATAAGCCATTAAAATAGAGATGCCATCTTGACTGCTTGCGGGATGCAGTCCAAATGCGCTTCCAAATGGACAGGTGCTTATCATCGTGATGGTGTCTCACCCACACACTCATTCAGGTTCATGCTCTCTCTCTTTCTTTCTTCCTCTCAGTTTCCAAGGCCATTCAAATTGTGTAGTCGAGATGGGCTCCCGTCTCCATCTCCCACTTTATTTCCCAAACGAAAACTGAGGACATCAAGCTTATAACCATTGTTGGGAGTCACGCGTTCTTGCAACACAATTACTTTTCTCTCTAATGAGTACTGTCACGTGTTACTGTTACTAAACTGTTGTTACAACATGGTATATCACTCCGCTACTTTTAAGAGCAGATTTAAACCTACAATGTTTTTAGTTGTTTGACGGTTCCTCCTCTGCTCTCCCAATATTGTACTACCCTAAATCCGCCAGCGACACATTGCTGAGTAGAACATCTGGAAAGGGTGGGCATGTTTTTTTTAAATACCTAAAAACATACAACTAAACACAGTTACTATGCCGAAAAATGAAAGGAGTAGCTTATACAGTAACAACAATATCAATGGGGCAAACTTGAGTTCAGAATTTACTGTATTATTGAATTTATATGTTAATAATATACATCTAGCCCTGCGATTGGCTGGCAACCAGTTCAGGGTGTCCCCTGCCCACTGCCCGATGATTGCTGGGATGGGGTCCAGCACCCCAGCGACCCTACAGAGGATAAGCGGTGCAGCTGATGAGATGAGATGAGATAATATACATCTATTTCCCCTTTTTTCATTTTATCTGTTTACTTAATCAGTTGTTTAAGTTTTCTGTATGGTATGGATGTGTTGCTAAATGTGTTGTTTAGAGGGAAGTGGCATATCTACATGTTGTTTTTCAATGAAAACACCTATGTTTATAACATGTTCAATGTAAGTCTTTTGTCCCCCTAAATTGTATCGCAATTAAAGAGAACATGTAAAAAAACAAAAAACATCACTTGTCCATATATTTGCATATTTTTGCATTGCAGTAAAAAAGAAAACATCTTAGACATTACCCAGAAATGGAGAAGGACGTATTCGAGTGGTTTGAACACAAAAGACAAAATGGAAATGGAGTGTCTCGGCTGTGTTAGTTTGCAAACTTTCAAAATTGCCAAAGCTGAGAAATATCGTGTACATGTTTTATTGTATTTATTTTATTATGAGGCTATTTTTAAGAAATTTTAGAAGGTGTCTTTCAATGTAATTTATAACTACTTAGTTACTTTCAGAGTAACATGCCACTTTGGGTTTTTGGAAATTTGGGAGGTAACTCAATTATTTTTTTAAATGAGGTAACTAGTAACTAATTACTTTGTTCCAGTAATGCACCCAACACTGCTCAGTGGCCCTTGCGCTCTCTCTTCCATCCTCTCGGACTCCAAAGCCTTTCAAGTTGTGCAGTCATGTTTCATTCTAACCACATCTCCCACTTCACTCTGCCAACCAAAACTGAAGTTGTCATGCTCATAACATAGAATTATCCGACAAGTAATGTTCCTTTATATCTAGGATTACATTATCTACTATAAGACCGCATGACCCACGGGGTTTGCTTTCAACAAACCCTGCTCCAATGCAACAGTGCCACACTTTGGAGGCAGCTAAGACGGCGGAATGTGATTAATTCCTTTCTCCCATTCTCCGACTCTCAGTGCGCTGCCACTGCAGATGCTTAGGATTGGTACACTCAGTTAGATTTACCCTAAAAATATATCCCTGCCATTCTCCTGTTAATCATGTAGTATCATCCACAGTGACATTCTTGATGCGTCGCGCCCTGCAGGTTTTTCATTATGATCGATAGACAATCGACACTTTCCTTCTGCGAGGTGATGCATGCAATTGAAGTTCAGGTGCAAGTTAAAATGGAGAGTTAACACACAGGAGACCAGAAATCTGGACATAAGTCCTGCAAATACATCACTATGTAAAAACTGGCACTCACCAATGTGGATGATAGAGTCCGAGAGCGCGCATTTCCAATCGTGACTCCAAATGATGGCCATGAGCAACACAGTCCAAAGAACTCTCATGGTGTCCAAAGAGATCGAGTTATATGCAAGATGAATAGATTGTCTTTATTTAAAAGGAGAGCAAATCCAGGAAAAAAGGCAAGTCTTTTTTTTAGTCCATCGATAAGAGCAGCTCACTCTTTACTGGGATGCAGGAGGAAGAGGAGGAGGGGGGGATAAGTGCTGGTCTTCCCCGGTGTTAAATCATCGCCTGGCCAAGAGGAGAGGCGCGAAAGCCGCAGACCATGATCTGCAAGGAGGGAGGAGGGGAAAAAAAATCTGCAAGCGTTCGATGCCTGAGCTTTAGCCTTCACTGCTGCCTCTTTCAAAATCCAAACTCAATGGCACAATCCCATCACCAGAACTTCCAGATTTTTTATTTCCTCCATCGCCTCCAAGAGCGCACACTTTTAGTCCAAGGCTGGAAAACGCAACATATTCAAAAAACACATAGGCAGAAAAAATGCCTTCTGTAATTTGTAAAATGAGATTTAGAGTGCAGACTTTTTTTCCGTCAGGATGGAAGGATCTGGAGAGAGGAGAAGAGATGCGGCGATGATGCGCACAGCCTCGCCGTCGCACTCTGTATGCGGGGAATAGCGCTAAGCCTCGCCGTGCACGCACACGGACGATGGGGAAGGGGAGGTACGTTGTGTCTCTATGTGGAGAAGAGGGAGGGAGAGAAAGAGAGTGTGAGAGAGAGGAACGTCTGGCATTACATTAATGAAAAGGACCATGTATGAGTCCTGACTCGATTCTTCTCATCTTCGAGTCAGTTTTCTTATTCTCTTCCATTATCGCTCACTTTTCCTTGTCGTTACATGTTTTCTTACATACATTTCTTTCACTGTGATAGTTTGTCTTTTCCCTTTAATTGGTCTCCTTTTTTAGATGCGTCTCATTTAATTACTCGGTCTAGGTTGAGAGAATGAGGGAGACGGAAAAAGAGAGCAAGAGAAAGAGACTGTAAGACTGTGACAGAGAAAGACAGGCAGCAACAGACAGCTGGACAGAGACAGCTAGACAGAGACAGCTAGACAGAGACAGAGATAGACAGAGACAACAGATGGGCTTGCAGTGAGACAAGGAAAAGATCAAGGCAGAAAGACATAGACTTAAAGAGAGAATTAGAATGACATAGAGAAAGCAAGACGGGGGAGAGTGAAAAGAGAGTAAGGGGGAAGATTGTGAGGGAAAACGTACAGACAAGAAAAAAGAGAGGATGAGATGCACATAGAAAAACAGAGAGAAGGAAAAAGAAAGAACAAAAGACAGAAGGACAGATAAAGAGAAAGATAGAGGAGAATCTGGCTTAACATTGATGAAGAAGACCATAGATGATCCCTTACACCTTTATTCTCACCTTCTAGCACCTTCTCTTCTATCCATCCATCCATTATCTGCACCGGTTATCCTCAGTTGGGTCCTGGGGTGCTGGACCCCATCCCAGCTATCTCAGGGCAGTGGGCAGGGGACACCCTGAACTGGTTGCGAGCCAATGGCAGGGCACACAGACAGACAACTCACTTGCTCATTCACACAAAGGGACAATTTGGACCGGCTAATTAACCTGAGATGCATGTCGTTGGAATGTGGGAGGACATTGGATTGCCCGGAGGAAACCCAAGCGAGCAGGGGGAGATCATGTAAACTCCGCACTGGAAGGCTGGCAGCTGGATCTGAACCCATTACCTTAGATATGTGCCGCGGAAGCACTAATCACTCAGCTTCTGTGCCACCGCAACTTCTCTCATTCTATTCAATTCCTACCCATTTATCTTTCGTACATATGTCTTTCATTACTCGTTTTAGAATGAGAAAGAGAGAGAAACAGATAATTTGTTACATGGAAAAAGAGACAGGGTGAGATGAAGTAAGAAATTAGAGAAGGAGAGAGAAAGAAAAGAAAAGACAAATATGGCGAGAGGGGGATAGAAATTACAGAGCAACAGAAAAAGACATAGTCCGACAGAGACTGAGAATGACCAAAAGCGATGGACCAAAACAAGAAAAAAAATGAAAAAAATCAGTGAACATTGAGGAGGATAATAATAGAGAATGGGAAAGACATAGAAACAGATATAGATGGAGATAAAGACACAGAAAAGAAGACAGATACAGAAAGAAAGAAAGAAAAAGGAAGAGCGAAACAGAACGTGAGGTGGATATATAACAAGACACAAAAAGAAAGAACTGTGTGAAAGATCAAGCGATAAAAGGTTAATGTCAAAACCCGCACAGGCGGAGGACCCAGACGCGTAACGTTTTCAAGTTTTATTTTACAGGAATGGGGCAGTCATTTGCTTTAACACAAATGCCAAGGATAAAGCGATCGCTGGGCGGAAGAAGTGAGACAGAGAACTCTGAGGCAGACGAGATCGAGGCCGGACAGAACAAATGGGATCGATACAGGACACACAGGTAGATACCGTACGGGACAGACGGGATTGATACCGGATATTGGAGGAAGATACCGGACAGGACGAGACAAACAGGAACGATATCGGATACTGGAGACTGGAGCAAGATACCGGGCACGAGGAGACAGACGATATCGATATTGGAGATTGGGGCAATATACTGGACAGGACGAGACAGGCGGGATCGATACCTGATACACGAGCAGGATACCGAACGCAGTCAAAACACAAGTCTTGAAAGGGCAGAAGTTTAATGACGGACTGACAAGAAGTGAATGAGAGCACTGAGTTAAAATAGGAGGGAAGCCAATCAGGCAACAAGCCGCAGTTGGCGCCAAACGGGCGAGGCCAAGTGAGGAAAATTGGAAATTGTGACAGTTAAAAAGAAAAAGAGACGGACAAGAGAGACAAAATAGGAACAGATACACATAGAGACACAGAATGAGAAAGAAAGATTAAAAGAGAAAGAGAAAGACAGAGAGTCACATAAATAACAAAAAAACAAAAAGAGACAATAAGACATGTAGTAAGAAAGATACATAAAGCAAGACAGAGAGAGAAATATAAGTTAGACATAGAAAGAGAGAGAATGGTTTGAGAGAGGAAGAGATAGAAATATCAAAAAGTGAGAGGAGGAGATAGACAGAGAAAATAAGACAGAAACAAAAAAAAAGATAGCCAGAAAAAGGCAGACAAGCCAAGTAATGAAAAGAACAAGAAAGAAATGAATAATTAGAGAGAGGGCAAGATAGAAGTGGAGAGGGAGATGGGAAAGAAAGACAAAGACAAAGATGAGAAGAAATATGGAGAAGAAACAGGGACACACCGACCACCCTTAAGGTGTAGGGATGGAGTTACACAGAAAGACACAGCGAGGATGAGAGAAAAAGGGTGAGAGATAGATTTAAACTGACACACAAACTGATGTGTGAGAGACAGACAGAGAAAGACACATGAGAGGTAGTAAGAGGGAAGGAGACACAGAAAGAAACAGAACGACAGAGAGACAGACAGATGGAGACCAAAGCAGAAAGACCGAGACATAAAAACCCAGAAGCAAAAATGAGACGGACTGACTGACAGACACAAAGACAGAAAGACGGTGAAAGAAGGAGAGAGCCTCACTGACGTGATTTCAAGCTCCCTCTGTTCAAAAAGCTTTTTCAAAGACAAAATGGGGTGTGATGTAGTATTGTTGGTTCGATACGGTGAACTGGAACAAGGACAAGTGATTTCCAACAAGTGCCGCACATTTCCTTTCATGGTTTTGCTTTGAATGTTGTAAAAGATAATAACGCCTACAAAACGGTTTTACTGACTAAGCAGCACCGAATGGCCATGTTACAGTCAGATCGCGTCAGCAGCAATGGGGTCATACCTGCAGCTGTTTGGTTTGGAGCTGGATTTGAAGCCAAAATCTCCACTTCCGACCAGCCAATAGGAAAAAGACATTTTGTTTCAGCGCTGTTCTGTGTCCCCATCAGTGTCTGCCATGTTACTGAAAAACAGTAAATAATTACAGATTGTGGTTACTTAATTTAAAAACGAAGTCAGTGACAAGATTACTGACATGAAAATGTAGCACGTTACTCTGAAAGTAACTAGTTACAAATTTCCGTATATACTCTCATAGAAGCAGACCCACTAAACTGCTTTAAGATATCCACATAGTAAAATAAACGGAATAACGTGTACACCGACCTGTGAAAGAAGTAAACTCCTAATACAGCTCGCAAACAAACACCTAGCCGAGACACTCAATGTCGTCCTACATTTCTGGGTACTGTCCTCAAAGATGTTCTTGTTTTTCTTGTAATATTTTCTAAATGACGGAGGTTAGTTGCTGTAATCATGGATTAGACGACGATAGAAACGTGCAAAACCAAGAAACCTCTGCAGTTGTTTAAAGTTGCAAGAAGTGGCCCAATCTCTGACAGCCTGGACCTTTATCCAGATCAATAAAACCTGAGAAGCCAACAGACGACACATGGAACTCGCATTTTTCTGCTTTAGCAAATAGTCCGTTCTCACGGATCCGCTAAAGGACCAGCCCAATGTGCTGTACAAGCTCCTTCTGCCCCTCTGGAAAAACAATCAGAATATCATCCAGATATACGAACACAAACTAACCCAACATATTTTGCAACACGTCTTAATAAGACAATGGAGAACAGCAGAGGCATGGGTTAAAACGAAAGGCATTAGGAGATACTCAAAGTATCTAGTGGGGTATTGAATGCTCTTTTCTATTCATCTTTTCTGAAACGGACCAAATGATACATGTTACAAAGGTCGAATTTAGTGAAGCATTTGGCTTGGTGAAGCAAACCAAAGGCTGGGTTGCATAACAAAAGAGAATATATGTTCTTAACAGTGATATAGATAAGGCCCCGGTAATCAAAACATGCCTGCAAGGTCTTAATCTTCTCACCCAAAAAAAATAAATCCTGCTTCGACAGAAGCTGTTGATCGGACCCGCAGCCAGTCTGTCGGTAATGTAGGTCTCCAAGGCCTACCGCTCAGGTTTAGACAAGTTTTAAAGCTTATTCGAAGGCAAAGATGCGTTGGGAATGAGAATGATCCTGCAATCATTTGGCTGATGAAGATGTAAAAGGTGGCTCTGTGTCATGATTACCCAAGTGGAGTCACCTGGGGTAATCATGTGGCGCGCTGGAATGTGCTTCCTGATTGGTCAATGCTCCCCTTTTAAACGCGTTACGCGGAGAACTCCTGGTTGGAGGATTCACATCTGTACCCCGTATGACGCTCCCGATTACCTGTGCCTTGTTTACCTGATTCTCTCTGCCTGCCTCCGATCCGACCTGCTCCGTCCCAAGCTACGATCATCTCTTCAGTCCCGGTAAACTCAACCTGCTTCCGTCCCACGCTACGATTGGCTACGTCGTCCGAAGTTTCCCGCTAACCCTTACGCTTCCACAAATAAAAGACTTGTAACGAACGCTCTGGGGTCCCCTGCTCTGTTCTGGTAATCCTCGTGACAGAATCCTCCGACCAGAATGGACCCCGCGTTCGTACATCTGCCCCCTGACCGCTATAAAAGTCTGAATCAGCAGCGCGATTCCCGTTGTGCAGTTCGGCAAGTCATTTCCGACATGGCAAAATTGGCTAAGGCACCTCCGGCCGTATGACTGCGAACGACTCCCATGCATTCCTGTTCGACTCCCAAGCCTGCCTGTTCGACTCCCAAGCCTGCCTGTTCGACTCCCAAGCCTGCCTGTTCGACTCCCAAGCCTGCCTGTTCGACTCCCATGCCTGCCTTGAGTCTGCCTGTACTGATTTTGTCCCGTCTTTCCTCTCCTCTCCTGTCTTGTCTGTTCCCTTTCCGCTCCCCGGAGTCCGACTCTTCTGAATCTGACCCCCCTGAGTCTGGACTCTTCTGAATCCGACCCCCCCTGAGTCTGGACTCTTCTGAATCCGACCCCCCTGAGTCTGGACTCTTCTGATTCTGCCTGTCCTGATCTGCCTGTGTTTCCCTGTGACGTGTCTTGGGTTAAAATTATTTTTATTTTTTTTCCTGGGGAACTTCTGGAGCCGTTCCTTGAGGGGGGGGTTCTGTCATGATTACCCAAGTGGAGTCACCTGGGGTAATCATGTGGCGCGCTGGAATGTGCTTCCTGATTGGTCAATGCTCCCCTTTTAAACGCGTTACGCGGAGAACTCCTGGTTGGAGGATTCACATCTGTACCCCGTATGACGCTCCCGATTACCTGTGCCTTGTTTACCTGATTCTCTCTGCCTGCCTCCGATCCGACCTGCTCCGTCCCAAGCTACGATCATCTCTTCAGTCCCGGTAAACTCAACCTGCTTCCGTCCCACGCTACGATTGGCTACGTCGTCCGAAGTTTCCCGCTAACCCTTACGCTTCCACAAATAAAAGACTTGTAACGAACGCTCTGGGGTCCCCTGCTCTGTTCTGGTAATCCTCGTGACAGCTCTGTCTTTAGAGAACACAGCCTTTAAAGCAAAATCTTCCAGGACTACCAGGACTAAGGACAAATCTATGGACTTGGATGGATATGGAGAGGAAACAGAAGCGAAGGGTGTAGCGGAAAGGAGACAAAGAGCATGACAAAATACACTCCAATTGGAGACTGACTGAGCAGACCAATCTATGTGCGGATTGTGGAGGAAACGGGAAATGTAGTCGTCAATAGAAAGAGTACATGGCAAAAGTATATTTCCAGCAGAGGGCTTGGTTGGCGTGAAACCCACTAGCGCCCCCCAGACACTGGCGAGCCTGTTTATTTGGCCGATTGGGACACTCGAGGAGAATAAGTCCTGACTTTCCACAGTAGATACATAAGCACTCCCTGAGACGGCGGTGGTGCTCGGCAGACGACCACATGCGTTTATCTCCTTAGACAGGCTGATGTGGAGATGAGGCGGGCAGTGTAGTCTGGTGGGCTACCCTGGCTTCGAATGTAGAAGCCGAGAAGGAAAAAAATTGGCTGATCCCTCCCTATCTTTAAGATGGTTAGCGAACTTAATGGATAAGTATACGAGATCCTCCAGGCTAGATGTTTCGTCCAGAGCAGCTGATTCGTCTATAACAGCTTCACATAACCCACTTTAAAAACTGCCCTGAAGTAACCTGTCGCCCCAAGGATACCGAACCTACAGGGAGTGCAGAATTATTAGGCAAATGAGTATTTTGACCACATCATCCTCTTTATGCATGTTGTCTTACTCCAAGCTGTATAGGCTCGAAAGCCTACTACCAATTAAGCATATCAGGTGCATCTCTGTAATGAGAAGGGGTGTGGTCTAATGACATCAACACCCTATATCAGGTGTGCATAATTATTAGGCAACTTCCTTTCCTTTGGCAAAATAGGTCAGAAGAGGGACTTGACAGGCTCTGAAAAGTCAAAAATAGTGAGATATCTTGCAGAGGGATGCAGCACTCTTAAAATTGCCAAGCTTCTGAAGCGTGATCATCGAACAATCAAGCGTTACATTCAAAATAGTCAACAGGGTCGCAAGAAGCGTGTAGAAAAATCATGGCGCAAAATAACTGCCCGTGAACTGAGAAAAGTCAAGCGTACAGCTGCCAAGATGCCACTTGCCACCAGTTTTGCCATATTTCAGAGCTGCAACATCACTGGAGTGCCCAAAAGCACAAGGTGTGCAATACTCAGAGACATGGCCAAGGTAAGAAAGGCTGAAAAACGACCACCACTGAACAAGACACACAAGCTGAAACGTCAAGACTGGGCCAAGAAAAATCTCAAGACAGATTTTTCTAAGGTTTTATGGACTGATGAAATGAGAGTGAGTCTTGATGGGCCAGATGGATGGGCCCGTGGCTGGATCGGTAAAGGGCAGAGAGCTCCAGTCCGCCTCAGACGCCAGCAAGGTAGAGGTGGGGTACTGGTATGGGCTGGTATCATCAAAGATGAGCTTGTGGGGCCTTTTCGGGTTGAGGATGGACTCAAGCTCAACTCCCAGTCCTACTGCCAGTTTCTGGAAGACACCCTCTTCAAGCAGTGGTACAGGAAGAAGTCCGCATCCTTCAAGAAAAACATGATTTTCATGCAGGACAACGCTCCATCACACGCATCCAAGTACTCCACAGCGTGGCTGGCAAGAAAGGGTCTAAAAGAAGAAAAACTAATGACATGGCCTCCTTGTTCACCTGATCTGAACCCCATAGAGAACCTGTGGTCCCTCATCAAATGTGAGATTTACAAGGAGGGAAAACAGTACACCTCTCTGAACAGTGTCTGGGAGGCTGTGGTTGCTGCTGCACGCAATGTTGATCGTGAACAGATCAAAGCACTGACAGAATCCATGGAGGGCAGGCTTTTGAGTGTCCTTGCAAAGAAAGGTGGCTATATTGGTCACTGATTTGTTTTTGTTTTGTTTTTGAATGTCAGAAATGTATATTTGTGAATGTTGAGCTGTTATATTGGTTTCCCTGATGAAAATAAATAATTGAAATGGGTATACATTTGTTTTTTGTTAAGTTGCCTAATAATTATGCACAGTAATAGTCACCTGCACACACAGATATCCTCCTAAAATAGCTAAAACTAAAAAAGCCCCACTCCAACTTCCAAAATATTCAGCTTTGATATTAATGAGACTTTTGGGTTCATTAAGAACATGGTTGTTGTTCAATAATAAAATTAATCCTCAAAAATACAACTTGCCTAATAATTCTGCACTCCCTGTAATAGAAAACTGAACCTGATCCGTGGCGCAATGCTAAAAGTCTGCTACTTTATTCTTTGGACTGGAGTGGATGGCCAAAAACTAAGCATTTCAGGAGAAAATGCAGTCAGAGAAAAACACGCCAGAGAACTATTGCTTGATAAAGCTGAAGCCCACATGGAAGCTCTTTCAGTCAGGAAACTCTTGATAAAAACGTTTTTAGCCTTGTCTGAGGAGCAGGAGAACACACACTGGTGTAAAAACTGTCTACATGCACCTACCTCACCAGAGTAAAGGCAGGAAGTGGGAACGAATGGCTCGCGTGGCAGAGAAAGCGAGGAACTGGTGGCAACGGTAGATTAAAGAGCAGGTCCTGAAGAGTGGACCGATACCAATGATGGGGGTAGCGTGGGCTGGTGTAGAGACACCAGATGAGCTGAGACCCCGTTGATGCGCTTGCCAAGTTGCTCCATTCCCGAGGAAAGATTCCGTACCGTAGACATCACCTCTTGGAACGTGTACTCATGTTGTCCCGCAAGGGCGGCTTGTTTGAAAATAGCTCGTCAAAGGCATTTGGATTCGGCCAGACGTGCAACATGTTCTATCTCTGCAGGGTCCATGTTGGCTGGTGAATTATGTTATGTGAACTAAATGGCTGGACCGCGAAATGCAGAGATGTGGACTGGAGAAGTTTTACAGAGTTCATTGCGAGTAAAATGCGGACGCATGCAGGAAGCGGGCAGGCTGGAATCAATCGGACAGGAACCAATTGTCACGGTCGCCTTGGTGACCAGTCTGCCCCGCCCCCTGGGCAACAGCTGAAAGCAGTTCCACTAATGGTGGGTCTGTATTTAAGGCTGCATGGTGGGCTCTGCGGTTGCGGGTTCATTACTACTCATTCTTCACAATCCCGGTCTGTTATGCCTTGTCCTGTTTAGTCTGTTATGCCTTGTCCTGTTTAGTCTGTTATGCCTTATCCTGTTTTAGTCTGTTATGCCATGTCCCGTTGAGTTCGTGCCGGAGGAACTCTGTATTGTTCTGTTTTGCCCCGGAGTATTGAGCGACTTTTATTTTATTAAATAAAACTTACGGATCGTCAACGCATTTGAGTTCTCCCTTCATGCCTCCTGCCTCTGTTCTGGTCCGGTCACCTTCCACGCCACCACGTCTCGTGACAGAATGAACCCGCCAACAAATAGAACTCAGCGAACGATCCCAGCGCGACTTGGGAGAGCTGGAGAGCGCAGTTCGGCAGGCGCCTACTGAGTTGGCCTTCCCTGCCCGTTCGAACCACGGCCCCGCCCGTTGTGGCCCTTGCTGTGCCTCGAATGGGGTCCCAGGAAGAATTGACGCCTGCCTGCCCGACTCCCGTGCCGATTGCCTGCTATTCCCTCTCCCCTGCGTGCAAGTCCGACTCCGACTCCGCTGCCCGTTGGGCCAACTCCGACTCCGCTGCCCGTCGGGCCGATTCCGACTCCCAAGCCTGCCTGTTCGACTCCCAAGCCTGCCTGTTCGACTCCCAAGCCTGCCTGTTCGACTCCCAAGCCTGCCTGTTCGACTCCCAAGCCTGCCTGTTCGACTCCCAAACCTGCCTGTTCGACTCCCAAGCCTGCCTGTTCGACTCCCAAGCCTACCTGTTCGACTCCCAAGCCTGCCTGTTCGACTCCCATGCCTGCCTGTTCGACTCCCATGCCTGCCTTGAGTCTCCCTGTACTGATTTTGTTCAGTCTTTCCTGTCCTGTCTTGTCTGTTCTGAATCTGTTCCCCCCTGAGTCTGACTCTTCTGCACCTGAACCCCCTGAGTGCGACTCTTCTGCACCTGAACCCCCTGAGTGCGACTCTTCTGCACC